>NC_056746.1:895827150-895962150 GCF_019279795.1 Protopterus annectens
AAAGCAACACCAAAGCATGATACTGCCACCACCATGCTTCTCCGTGGGGATGGTGTTCTTTTGGTGATGCAAAGTGTTGTTTTTGTGCCAAACGTACCTTTTGGAATTGTGGCCAAAAAGTTCAACCTTGATCTCATCAGACCATAACACATTTTCCCACATGTTTTTGGGATAGGTCACATTACAGGTGGGAAAAGTTTTGAAATGATTTATTGTGGTCTCATTTTTTATATCACAAAAAACTGGCATTTTAACAGGGGTGTGTAAACTTTTTGTATCCAATGTATATGTATGTGTATAAAATATTGGTATCCAGCTCCTTAAAAGAGGTAGATAACATAATCTAATATATGAACATGCCTTTCAAAACATGCAAAATGTGCACTTTGCTATAACATAAAAATGACAGAAAATGTACTTTTCCCTTGAAACCAATACTTTTGGTTCTTAATTTCTTACGAACACACCAGTGACATGACTGAGATTCATACTGTTTGTCTTTTGGAAAAAAACACAAAATGTATATTTTCTTGAAACATACAGGAAAACCAGAGCATCCAAATGACCACATCAGACTACTGGTGGTGCCGATCAATAAAGGATCACCTCTCTATAACCACAGTATTACTGCAATCTCTTCAGAATGCTACTATAAATGCACTTACACTGTGGTTCCAGCTGTAATGGCACATATACAAATTTAAAAGAAAAGATTGTTTAGTTAAACCAGAACTTAATTTCACTGTTTGTCACTGGGCATATACAAATTTGTCTTCTTATTATGAAGTTCACTGCAAATGAGTATAAACTGGGGGCAGGTAAAAGTCTAGTGACAAAGAGAAATTTATTGTTTCAGCAGTACAGAAGCTTTTTACGTAATTATTGTACTTAAGAGTATTGATTTAAAGTTCACTGTAACACCCACAATGAAAAAAGAGTATCACACAAAATGTTGGCCTGTGCCACTAAAAGCTCATGAACTACTGTCTCTGAAACCTGTATTTGAAAGGCTGTACTTCATTATGGAAGGTCAATATGAAAATGACACCGTTTTCAGTTATGAAACACACTTAAAACTGCAGTTCTAATCTCAGAGCTTCGTAGTACCTAATTCCATTGCTTTACCCACTTGAAAACACAACATTATAGCCACAACAAGCTACAACTAAAAATATTTCTTTCTGCTTAAGTATAGAGGTATTTTACTTCAGATGTATTCAAAGCCCAGTAAAGTAGTATCTTAGGCCACTATTTTGCTTAGTGCACAGAGCAGGAGTTCTCAACAGCAACCACAATGCAAAATGAGTATTATGCAAAATATCACTGGCAGTAAAGGCACATAAGCTCAAGTCAAAGACTGTCTCTGTCTGCCTTTGATATTATTAGAAAACTTCCAGGTAATAACATTGTATTTGGCTAGAGAACACACTTACAATTGCAATTCTAACCACAAAGCTTTCAGTGTAGCATGCCTCTGAATTTGACTCCACGGATGTAGCTGCTAAAGTGCATGGCATTGTAGCCGCACCATTAATAACTAAAAATAAAACATATTATCAGACTGTGACAATAAAATCCCTTGGAAATGCTGGCTTTACTAGCTTTATATAAAAAGCTATATATCAGAATTTGTAATAAGGTACTCTGGTACAAAACACAAGCATAATGTCCCGACAGACTTTGCCTCTACAGAAGGGGTACATCACCTTTGACTGTGAAGGAATCACAAAAATGCAATCATGATATTGCTCTTTGATAGATACTGTTACCTCTCTCCCAACAAATCATATCAATAATAAATCAAAACCGATCCAACAACTGACATTTGATTTTAAACATTAGATGACCCAGCCCTTTTGTCCAGATGTCAAACAGCACCCAGCTGGATAGTAAGCATAGTGGCAGACTGTGGCAACAAAAGTCAAAGTCCTTTGTCAACCTAGGGGGCAATGTGCTGGTTCAACAAAGATAGTTCACAATAAAAAATCAAGGACCCTAATAAGGTAATTAGTACAAAGCATTTACTGTCCCAATGGAATTTCCAACTTCTGAAAGGGTACACTACCTTTGACTGTGAAGGAATTACAAAAATATAATGGCCATATGACATGTTGACAGATCCTGGCCACCCAACAAACCATAACAATAACCATTGAGAAGTGATCCTGTAACTGCTGTTTGCCTTCATACATTACATGTCCACCCAGAAATTATATACACATTCTGTACACTTCTAATGTCCCTCTCCGGGAAGCAAACACACAACAGCCTTGGTGTGATACTTCAGCTTGCTGCTGTTATTAAACACATATACTGTCCTTGACAAGTCAATGTTTTATTTGATAGTTTTCACGTAATAACTCCACATTTTCACATGCAGCATGACTTCTTACCCCCTTCTCCATATAGACATTAATTTTCTGTGTATACTTCCGAAGTCTGATTGTATGGAAATTAAAAATAATAGAAATATTAAAAAAATAGACAATAATTTATTTCAACCCCTCACTCTGGAACACATATTAATGTCCTGATGGTGGTTACCCGTAGTAATTCGACATAAATCATATCTGTACTTTGTCTTTCTTATTGGCTCCCTTATTTTTCATAAGATTCTGTCAAGACTGCCCTGGATATTGTGAGGGGCTAAATCACCTAGACCCCCTAACTAATATAACCATTCTCTCCGGTCTTGCCACTTGTGGGGAAGGAGAGCCAATGTAGGCTAGTCCACAAATCATCTCCCTGTCAGCTACAAGTGACCACTGTTCACCATACCTTTCAACTGTCCAGATTTTCGCAGAATATCCAGATTTCTGGCACTATGCTCTATTACCTAAAACCCTCAACCAAGCCACAGCAATGACCACTTGATTGTGATTATCCTAACTACTCTTTGCTTTCACACACTAACTGCACTCCAAGAAATAACCACTTCTAGTTATCATCTGTAATTACTGAAAGAGGCAAAAAAAATAGCCACAGCAATGCAGATCAAGTTTTTGTTGCAGGATAAATCACTTTGATTTGACTTAACACGCACCACACACACACATACACACACACACACATACACACACACACACACACACACACACACACACACACACACACACACACACACACACACACACATAAAATAACTTTAGTCATAGCTCTCAACCTCTTACAGAGGAGGTCCATAATTACTGACGTCTGAAATATTCCTATTCTCTTATGTACTTAGAAACTGGCTAAAATAACAGGTTTTACATTAGCATACATACTTCTGAACGATACAAAGTCTGTAACTTAAAAGTCTCTCATTATTAGTGTCAATAATCATCACTGAGTTATAGCAAGCCCCAGCTTCAATGTACCTATTTATGCAACCTGCCACAGCCCATACCCCACAGATAGAGCAGTCCCTAGGAAACAGCAGTACTACACACTGAAACAGCAAAGAAAAACAGGTTTATATTCTAACCTGTTATAAGACAACCGCAATAAGGCAAGCTGCAGGTCTACTGTTATGCCAAAATTAAGGCAATTGAACAAAATATCTTGACAGTCTCCTTCTGCCATACCACTCGACTTCTTCATTCAAGAATTCTAGGCAAAGCCAAAATTAACTGGGGAACAAAGGCCCACAGTTAGGGACAATGTTTAAATACTATTCTAATCCACTTAATAATTTAATAAAACAAGTTTTACATCAGCATGGATTTTTGAACAATAAAAAGTATGAAACTCTATTGACTGTTATTACTTGCTGACTATAATCCTCAGTCGTTTACCAGAAAATCAAAAATTGTATAAGATACAAAATAAAAATATGAGGCATCAGCCAGGGGTGTCGCCAGGAATTTACAAATTGTACATACTGGAGCCATATTACCCATCCCCCCAAAATGTATAGGTTATGCCACTGCACGGAATTACATTGTTACAACCATATTGTACACCCTATAAAATGTAAATGCTGGGAGTTGGCATTGCAGTACATTATCTATTTTGGCCACAACACATAGACTGACTTTTGGTACAGTGTTGCATTGAAACAAGTCTGTGTCCAATAGCCCGGTGATTTCAACTCATTCACTCCAATGGAGCTCAGGAAGTTTGCACTGCAACTTCCAATGGGCGGAGCCTAAGCATTTCACAGAATCAAATTATGTCCTCACATTTCAAACAAATGTTCACATCTCTGGAACCATAAAGGTTATTAAAGAAGTATAGATGGTATACTCTTAAGCATAAACTAGTTTTATAGTGATAGTATTCTTTAGGTTCTAGGTCTTAAACCAAATGTTATAAGTCACAGTAACTATCACAATTGTAATATTTTGTAAATAACCTACAATATCCCAGCAACCACTCAAGTTACACACATACTGTCAGCAGTATTTTATTCATCTAGCTGAGAGCTTTCATATGAGGCTAAGGAGTTCTGTCTATGATACTTGGTTCTATAATGAATAAAGAGGACCAGTGGAGTGAATGCTCAACGGAACAACAAGCTCAAAGATAAATAGTTAAAAACAAACACCGCTGAGCAAAACAATGGAGGATTACAGTCTCATTTAAATCACAAGTAGCTCCTAAATCCAATAGCCAATGATGTAAATAATCCAAGTGCAGGCGAGGTATGTAAAAAGCAGGTTTATTAATAAAGAGGTGAAGCTTACATGAGCTTCTTCAGACCTATACAACTAAACTGTCTGTAAACATCAGTTTAAAAGC
Organism: Protopterus annectens; assembly: GCF_019279795.1. NCBI lineage: Eukaryota > Metazoa > Chordata > Ceratodontiformes > Protopteridae > Protopterus > Protopterus annectens. The sequence goes on from NC_056746.1 coordinate 895,831,873, forward strand.
CAAAATGGCCAAAATCCTGTCCATTATTTAAGGTACATGGCTCATTAAAAATATCATGTAAAAAGTCATATATAAAATTCCTATACACCATCATAAAACAGTGCGGCATTTCAAAACAAAGCCATTCATATTCATATCCATTATTGGAATAAATAAACCAAAAGTATGTGTGACAGATGGAAATTTTAGTAACATAACTATCAAAACATTGACAGAGCATCTATGCAAATAAAGGTTCAAAAAACCCTACTGGCCACAAAGTAAAACTCTTCATAGCCTCTTATGATCTCTTGGTCAATAACCTTCTTGCTTTCTGCAGAGGTCGCATCTACACCCTTCCATTGAGACCTGGGGTGATATCTGCCCTAAACTTAATAATCCAATGGATTTCCCTGGTCTCTGTATAATTGTTAATGTCCCCTCTCCTGTATGTCCTTGAGATCTGTTCCAAGATCCTGAACTTAAAACGATGCTCTTGACCTTTGTCATTAGTGTGTTTGGATAGTGCATTATGTGTAGTACCTCTCCTTGTGTGGTATACATGCTCACGAATCCTATCCCTCAGTGTCCTATTGGTCTTGCCTACATAGTAGGCTGGACAGACTGTGCAGCAGGCTAGGTAAACTACATCTCTGGACATACAATTAGTCTGTAGTAGTCTGTCCAGCCTATGTAGGCAAGACCAATAGGACACTGGGGGATAGGATTCGTGAGCATGTATACCACACAAGGAGAGGTACTACACATAATGCACTATCCAAACACACTAATGACAAAGGTCAAGAGCATCGTTTTAAGTTCAGGATCTTGGAACAGATCTCAAGGACATACAGGAGAGGGGACATTAACAATTATACAGAGACCAGGGAAATCCATTGGATTATTAAGTTTAGGGCAGATATCACCCCAGGTCTCAATGGAAGGGTTCCCTGCTGCTGAAATCAAGAAGGTTATTGTCCAAAAGATGTTAAGAGGCTATGAAGAGTTTTACTTTGTGGCCAGTAGTCTTTTTGAACCTTTATATGCATAGATGCTCTGTCAATGTTTTGATAGTTATGTTACTAAAATTTTTCCTCCCCATCTGTCACACATACTTTTGATTTATTTATTCAAATAATGGATATGAATATGAATGGCTTTGTTTTGAAATGCCATGTTTATGATGGTGTATAGGAATTTTATATATGACTTTTTACATGATATTTTAATGAGCCATGTACCTTTAAATAATGGACAGGATTTTGGCCATTTTGGCTTTTAAACTGATGTTTACAGACAGTTTAGTTGTATAGGTCTGAAGAAGCTCATGTAAAGCCACCTCTTTTATTAATAAACCTGCTTTTTACATACCTCGCCTGCACTTGGATTATTTACATCATTGGCTATTGGATTTAGGAGCTACTTGTGATTTAAATGAGACTGTAATCCTCCATTGTTTTGCTCAGCGGTGTTTGTTTTTAACTATTTATGATACTTGGTTGTTGAGATATTTAGAAAAATGTGAAAATTATATCTATATTAATTAATATCACAAAAACAACAGTTAATATCTATTTACCTGCACTAGACAGAGGTCACATATTAATGCAGTTGAATTTGCTATTGTGTAAGCTTTAGGATAAAATCTTTCAAAACATTGTACATAGCATGGTTTTGGAATTATTGGTGCAAATATGAACAAACGATAGTTGACGCCTAGAGGCATCAGTAGGAGTTACCTGCAGATGCACCTGGAGGCGTCACTCGGATGTAATTTGTAAAAAAGGCAGTAGTATGATGAGTTTCTTTGGCATATCATGGTGGCCAGTCTCACAGATGTCCATTGTCACCAGTGCTGGCATTCAGCACTAACTGTCTGTGGGACATCACAGCAGACAGTCCCTGAGTTTCAACCAGATCAGTACCAGTTTTCAGCACCATGACTGTGTACTCCATTATGGCAACTAGCCCCACAGATCCATTTAGTCAAATGATATGTAGCACTAACAAGCTTCTATACCACAATATGGTATGTGGGCCAGAAAGTAACATGCATCTCCTGCACTCAGGCAAGCTAGGCCAGCACACAGAGTATACATTAACACTTAACTCATGGCAAAAATAACATTAGTGTATCTAAACCCAACACAATGAGCGCCTCTGCATTCCTGGACTTTAAAAAGACAAACCTATTAAAACTATATGATAAGCTGCCAAAAGTCAAATGCAAAATTTTGAGACTCCATGTAGCCCCACATGTCACTCATATCAATGAATTGTACTCCATCCTAAGTAGGAGCAAAAATTAAGTTGTAGGAATCAGCACCAAATATACTGGGGAGTGTTAAAATAAAACATCTTTGTGGAATGCAACATTAACAAAAGCACAGTAAGTATTTATTTATTTCATTTATTTATTTATTGACATTTGATAATTAGGTTTGTCCAACTGGTCTTGTGGCCCATTTTCAGTGGAGACCCGAGGAGAAAAGCTCCAGTAGTACATTTTTAAACAAGTACAATTTTAAACAATATTGATATAATAGCAGTTATAGCAAAAAGATTCACATATGTTGGGATACATGCATAAAGTTAAAGTTGCATTAAAAAGAAGCTTAATAACATAATTTTAAATTGATATAGTTCAATAGGTCAACAATACAATTTTTTGTTTGTATAAAATTATGCAAATGCATAGTAGACACATTGGAGAGAGAGGTGTAATACTAAGTATGGTCCTTTTGAGGGTACATAAAGGGAAGGAAGACTAGGGTGGGGTCATGGCAAGGGCAGATCCTGGAATTGAGAAAATAAGCTTTTAGTTAATTTTTAAAGTGTGAGGTGTGGGAGACTGAACGTAAGTCAAGGGGAAGTTTGTTCCAAGCATGGGCAAGGGAGTGTTTGTAGAGTAGTTTGCCTACTGACCTTTTTGGGTGGTAGACATCAAGTAATTGTTGGTTAGAAGTACAGAGGGTCCGGGGATGGGATGTAGATGGAGACTAAGGAAGACAGAGATGGACAGAATGAGGTTTTATAAAGAACAGAGTGTAGCATATGAAATTGATAAGATAGCAAAAATTGGGGAAGTTCAAGCCATTTAAGAGAGTTTAAAGAAATGCAGTGGTTTGAGTTGTATGGGGAGTTAGTAATGAAGCTGGCTATTTTATGGTAAGTCTGTTGGAGTTTGTTTAGAGTGGAGGCCTGGATATTGGTAAGAACTGGGGCGGCATATAAGAGGGAGGGGAGGAGGAGTACCTAGCCCAGGATAAGTCTAGATTCAGAGATTAGGAATTTTTTGTTCTGATAAAGCAGACCTAGTTTCTGGTTTGTTTTTTTAATACAATGGAGTATGTGTAGGTTGAACTTTAGCTTGTCGTCGATAATGACCCCTAGGTGTTTTGTGTGGATGTCAGGTTGGATAGTTGTATTGTTAGAAGATTTAATAAAAAAGGAGGTTTTGTGATGAGAAAAAGAACGGGGAAGGAAAAGTAGGAGTTTGGACTTTTTGGGATTTAGGATCTGTAGGTTGTGAGAGAGCCACTGTTCAGTGGATAGTAGGGCTTGCTGGGTCAGGGAGTGTAGTTCAGGAATGTTATTTGAGATGGATATAAGTGTAGAGTCGTCGGCATACTGAATAAGGGAGGATTTTTTGCATGAGGTGTAAAGATCATTGGTGAAGATGTTAAACAAAAGGGATCCCAAGATGGAGCCTTGAGGAACACCAGTGGAGATGGGAAGGAAAGGTGAGGAGGATGACAGCCATTTGACAGATTGTTCCCTGCCAGATAGGTAACTATTAAACCAGGCAAGTGCAGAGGGGGATAGGTGGAGATTTGCGAGACTGGATAGTAGTAGAGGATGAGAGACAGTATCGAAGACTTTGGAGAGATCTAGGAAGAGACAGGAAATCAGTTTATTGTTGTCTAGGGCCTCTGCAATGATATGAGTGAAGGAGAGGAGGGCAGTGGTGGTGCTGTGGTGAGGATGAAATCCATGTTGAGTACGGGTAAGTAAGTTGTGCGTGAGGAGGTGATTGAGAAGCTGCGAGTGAATACATTTTTCTAATATCTTGGGAGAGGGGGGACAGAATGGCAATGGGTCGGTAGTTTGAGGGGTCAGTGGAGTTTCCACCTTTATGAAGAGGGATGGTAAATAAATATTTCCAAAGGGTGGGGACAGCTGATTCCAGAATAGATTGATTAATTAGTATAGATATAGGATAGGCAATCTAGTCAGCAGCAAGTTTGAGGAATGTAGGAGATAAATTGTCAGTGGAAGGAGAGCAAGGTTTTAGCTTGAGTAGTAGAGATTTTATTTTTTATTTATTTATTTTACATTTGTTAACTGGGGGTGTCTGACTGAGCCGAAAATGCCCTTTTTCAGCAGAGGCCTGGGGAGAAAAGCTCCACATAGAAAAATCACAGATACATTTAGTTATTTAGACATGATCAGTATACACACAAATTACAAAAGACATGTTTTTACAGTGGTATGCAACACATCAACAGTTACAGTGGGGAGAACAAATAAAAAAATATTAATTTAAAAATAAAGGTAATTAATAGATTTGTGGTGTACAGCTGAAATTTGGAACATAGGTAGAATACATACATAGTACACAGGTACAGTACATACATTGTAGATTAGCCAGTGTTTGTGAGCAAGACCGAAAACTATTATCAAGTACTCTAGGTTTAGTATGTGTACCTTATCCGCTTTCACTAGCCTGGGGAGCAATCATGGCACTGCCAACTTTGCTTGAGATGATGCCTGATGAGGTCTTTAAAGGAGGCTTTGGATGACGTGTTTTGAATGCTAGTGGGGACAGAGTTCCATTTTTTAGCCACTGAACTACTATATAGTGCATCTCCAAAGCTACTGTAGCTATTGGTGACTTCTAGTAGTAGTTTGCTTGATGATCTAAGAGGCCTTTTGGCTGAGTGATGTTGTACTAGGTTTTTGAGGGCAGGACACTTATTGGGGAGGTAATAGATCGAATGACAGAGGCAGAGCTGATTGTAGGTCAAGAGGTTGGGCAGTTCAAGCCAGTGGAACTGTGTCAAAGCAGTACAGTGATGAGTTCTATATGAGCAATTTGCAGCAAAGCGGGCAATTCTGTTATAGCAGGCTTCCATTTTGCTTAGTTAATTTTGTTGAGATTAGTCAGAATGGGAGATGCATAGAGTAGGGTGGATAGAAGTTGGGAGCAAGCAATGGCTGATCTTGTGTTGTTGGTAAGAAATGGTTTGATACAGTGGAGTGATCCCAGTTTGGCATGTACTTTTTAATAGTTAAGTTGAGATAACAATCAAATTTTAGGTGGGAGTCTATGGTTATTCTCAACAGCTTAGCCTGTGCCACTGGAGCGATTGGAGTAGCATTTGTGGAGTAGATAGTGAACTGACTGTTATCAGTGTTTTTGTTAGAACTGGTTATAATCATAAGCTGAGTTTCCTTTGGATTGAGGATAAGTTGGGCTTTGGTAAGGTAGTTTTCAATGTCAGAGAATGCTAGTTGAGTTGTTTGCAGGAGGGTGGGGAATGTTTTGTGCAGCACAGATTAAGGTAGTGTCATCTGCATACTGAATGATAGATGCATGCTGTGTGGAGGTATGGAGATCATTTGTGAAGACTGTGAATAGTAGTGGTCCTAAGATAGAACCCTGTGGGACTTCTATTGTTATAGGCAGCTGAGGAGAGAGAGAATTTTCCCATTTCACAGATTGGTACCTGTCAGTAAAGTAGTTCTGGAATCAGGTAAGAGTGGAATTTGATAGGTGATATTGGTTTAGTTTGTTTAGCAGGATTTGGTGTGAGACTGTGTTAAATGCTTTGGACATATCCAGCAAAAGAGTTGACACCTGCAGGCCTTCATTTTTGAGATGGTTTACTGTGTCTGTGAAGCAGAGAAGGGCTGTAGTGGTACTATGGGCAGGTCTGAAACCATGCTGAGTAGGTGATAGGATGTTGCTGTCTGGGAGATATTTTAGCATCTGGGTATGGATGCATTTTTCTAGGATTTTGGCCAGGGGGGAGAGTAAAGCAATGGGTCTGCAGTCATTAGGTTCAGTGGAGGTCCCGCCTTTATGTATGGGTGTAACATAGGATATTTTCCAAGAGTTTGGGCACATAGTTTTCAACAAGTGATCTGTTTATGAGAGTGGAGATTGGGATAGCAATAGCATCTGCTGTGAGTTTCAAGAAATAGCAGGGGAGTAGGTCGGCTGCTGTTGATGAGGCTTTTAGTTTGGAGAGCATGCTTTTGATTGAAGTGGTGGAAACTGTTTTGAGGGTAAAGCTTGTATTAGTGTTATTTGTGTTGGGGGGATAGTGAGAAAGGAACTGTCCTGTGATACTAAGGATAGAATTGAGTTCACAAAGTGGGAGTTGAATTGTGTTTTGATGGGAACTTTAGTGCCAGGGGTGGTTGGTTTGGGGGTAGCCTTTTGGGTGGATTTTAGTAGCTGGTTTACATTTTTCCAAAATTTTGGGGGGTTGTGTTGGTATTTAGTTTGTAATGTTGTGTAGTAGAATTTTTTTGTCCAGCCTAATGCATTTTTTGCATGGTTGCCCAGTTCTTGGTACTTAGTTAGGCTTTGTGTTTCTTTGTTTTTTTATAGTAAAGCCAGGCAGTGTCTCTGGGCTTGAGGATTTGTTTGGATCTTTACTGAGCCAGGGGTTTGTAGAGGTTCTAACCTTGATTTTGTGCAATGGAGTGACAGTGTCTAGGTGTTGTAGAAATGTTTTGTTGAAATATGCTACAGCCTGGTCAAGTGGGAGGGTTTTTAGGGGGGTCCAGTCACAGTTACAGAGTAAAGTGTTGAGGACCTCAGGAGAGAATTTTTTTTGTGTTTCTAGTGGATATATAGTTAGTGGTTTTGCATATGCTTGTTCTACTACATATAAAGTATACTATGTTGTGGTCACTTAAAGTGTCTGGGAGCCTGCCTGAGTGGGGGTACAATGTGGGGTGGTTAGTTAGGACCCAGTCAAGGATGGATTCCATTTTAGGTTTTTTAAAACATCTAGTTGGAATTTGGACTAGCTGCTGGTAGCCATGAAGATTTATTAGATTAGTTGGTAGTTCTGATATACAGGTGAAGCAATCAAGGTTGAAGTCCCCCAGAATAAGGGTTTCTTGTGAGTATGTAGAACACCAGGATAAGAAGTCTTCAAGGCTAGCACGTGTATTACCAGGTGGAATATAGATCACAATTGTGGTGATGACCTTTTTAGGGTGAAGTTGTGAGATAAGTATGTCCCAATTATTGGGAGAGAGGTAGGAGTTTGGTAACTGACGTACAGTTAAGTTGGACTTGTACAGTAAGGCAGTTCCACCCCCTTTACGAAATGGTCTGTCTTGTCTAATGATACTGTAGCCAGTAAGGAGAACTTCAGAGTTAATTATGTTTTTATTGAGCCAGGTTTATTTTAAAGCAACTACGTCTGGGGAGTAGTGTGCTATTGTGGCCTGGAGTTCATTTTATTTTTGATACTTCTAACATTAATATTTAGCATTAAAAGATGGTTGGTTTTGCTGCTGTTGTTGATTTACCCAGGGATGAAGATAGTGGGGGTGTTATGTTCTGACATTTGTGTTGGAGCAGTTTGTGTTGGACAAGATGGATTTGGGCCTGGGTTGGGGTGGATATCCCCACTTATGGTGAGCCTGGTGTTAAAATGGTGATACAGATGTTGGAGTTTGGTGAGGAGTGTGAGAAAATATTGTGTTTCTTTGGAGTAGGAATGAGAGCATATGTGTTTAGTCCTGAATTGGTCCGTTATGTAGTTCTTGAATAACTGTGGGCAGATATTATTAAAATATGTGGTGTCTATATATGAGAGTGCATAATGTAGTGTTGTTCGACTAAGTTTAGGGATATTGCTAGAGTGATAACTTGTGATGTTATAAAGAATTATGAGGAGACAGACTAGATTTAGTTGTGTGATAGTAATGGTTATAAAGTTTAAGTTGGTTCTAGGTGGGGGGGGGGGTCTGAATAGGAATTATTGGGTTGCACTGTATGTGGATGGGTAAGAAGTGTGGGTGATGTAAAAAATGCCTAGTAGGAATGGGACTATTTTGTGTGGAGCAAGTTGGTGTGGTATAATGTGATATGACTTGAGGAGCTGTGACTGGTGGAGGTGATGTGAGGGTGAGCTGTGGATGTGGCTGTGATTACTATAAATGTAGAGGTAGTGGGGGCGGGAGGGAATAGGGGGCAGGGCAGGGGAGCGGAGAGAGCCCGAGTGTTAGCGAGGGCAATCGGAGCAGGGCAGAGCCCACCAAGACAAGACTAAAACGTAAGTATTACTTTACAAAACAAATTCCTGAGATCTAATGGCTTACCAGCAAGCAGAATGCAATTGCTGAAGAGCACTTGTATCCTGGTGGGAAAGAAAACAAAGTTGTGTTAGTGGGACTTGGAGGGGTGGGTGTCGAAGCAGAGTTTGGCTCAGAGGTTACCAGATTTTGGATGGAAAGGATAAAGTGTTTATTCAGGAGGGTAGCTGTTTCCAGAGAGGAAGAGTTAGGGTATGGGGAGGGATTAGAGGGCTTTCCAGGATGGAGGATGTTGTTGAGAGTTGACCAAAATTTTCGAGGATTAGATTTATTGTTAAGCTGAGCAGAGCTATAGTATAACTTTTTGTCATTAGGTGTATGTTTTTTTGCAAGGTTCCTCAGCTGCCTGTATTTTTGAAGAAGAGGTGTTTGTTTAGTTTTATTCCAGGTTTACCAAGCACTATGTCTTTGTTTCATAAGGGGCCCAGTCTCCTTGGAGAGCCAGGGAGCTTGATTTGATTTTACTCTGATCTTCCTACAGGGAGCTAAGGTGTTTAGAGTACTCATGAAGATGCTATTGAAAATGCTTACAGCATCGTTTAGGGGGAGGTGTTTTAGGATGGACCAATCTATGTTGTGGAGAATGGAGTTAAATTGGGATGAATTGAAAGTCAATAGTTTTCAACAGTCTTTGATAAGGTAGGGTTTAGGAATATGGGAGTAGTGTCTTAAGATGGTGGTAGGGAGATGATTGCTGAGGGAGTCAGGTAAGGTGGTGGGATTGTGGTATTGGTGGGGGGAAATTGGTAAGGATCCAGTCTATGATGGAGCTGGAGGTGGAATTTTTATGGAAGCGAGTGGGAGATGTTATAAGTTGGTGGAAGCCGTGTAGGTGGATACTGAGTTGGGGGGAGTCAGTTGTGAGTTTGGACCAATCAATGTTGACATCACCAAGGATAAGTGTCTCATATGGTATGTTGTGGGAGAACCAGGATAGGATGTTTTCAAGAATGGGCAGATTGTTACTAGGAGGAAGGTAGATAGAGGCAACTCCAAGTTTTTTGTGGGGATTCAGATGGCAGTTAAGGATGATGATTTCAGCTGGGAGGAAGTCAGGAATTGGGGAAGGGGAAGGTGAGAGGTTACGGTTGTTTGAGTAGAGGATGGCCACGCCACCCCCTTTTTTTACAGGTCTATCAGACTGGAAGACATTATAACCTGAAGTATTAGGAAGACCATAGTGAAACACAAATTAAAATTAACTTATGTAGTCAATACTTATTCTTTTTATTTTTTAATTCTTTTTATTCTTGTTATTTCTTTCTATAACATAATTATATATACATTTGCTATCTATTCTCCATCACTGTCTTCAAGACTCTTGTTTCTAATACACAACAAATATGGTCCTCATCTTTCTATCCAAGCATATCCTCCTACTACTATCATACCTTACAATGCTATATGATACCTATCGCACCTATTTCTCAATCCCCCACCCGTAATCACACTACCTAAAGGAGCGGCCTTAGGTCAACTGTTGCCCTAGGCAAAAGGGCTCCATGGCACCCCCATACCCACCCACACCACCTGGTGCTCCTATCCTGGTCTACCTATACCAAATAAATACTGGAAAAGTGCCCCTACAAGAGGGGTGCCCTAGGTGTCTGCCTAGGTGGCCTGTGCCTAAGGCCGGCTATGACTACCTGTATCACTTGCCAGCCATTCATTATCACTATTGCTTCTAGCTTATTTGGCTTACCCACCCCATCTTATTTTCAGATATAAAATTCTTAACCCTTCTTCCAACCTATATAAGGTAAAATTTAAATTTAACACTAACATATCTAAACTCTCAATAGTGTATGTATACTGTAAACATATCATATTATGCAGTGATGTCTAACCAAACCCAGGTTCTGACTGCCTGTCTTCTCCACCCGCCCCCTCTTCTACTGTAACAACACATACTAAAAATTTGAAAATCATATCCATGAATATTCAAGGTATAGTAAACAAAGTCACTAAATTTCATTCCTGGATCACTCATTACTCTGCAGACATTATTATTCTTACAGAAACTTGTCTCAAACCACATATAAAAGACTCTGAAATTCTCCACCTAGCTATACTATCATCTGCTCTGACAGATTAAATAAAAAAGCTGGTGGTTGTGTAGTAATCATGTTTTCTGACCATATCTATGTCTCTCCTGCTTGTATTTCTCTACCTAAATTCCTCTCTGATGAGAGCCTTGTCTCTCACTGCAAATTAAATGAGCATAAAACACTATGCATAATTGTGCTATATATTCCCCAGGAAATAACATCCCTGTTCTGGAAGACACCCTACACTGGGTATCTAGCTCCATTTTTCACGAAATAATAATTCATGGTGATGTCAGTATTAACTGCCGAACCATCGGACTATCTTTCCACTAGTATCAATCCATATGGTTTCAAGCAACTCATAACTTCCCATACTCACTTCAACAAAGCTAATAACACTGGGACTACTCTGGACTGGATCCTAGTTTCAAATCCAAACCTTTATGACTCTCCAAAAATCACCATCCCACCTATGTTCAAAGACTAGCAACTCACCATTATCAAACAGCTCCTTTATAAAGACTGCAGTAACGTCTCAAATTTCAATTCCAAGATCTTCAACAACATCCTTAATAACATTAATTGGTCCATCCTCTATTCCCTATCACTACATAATGCTGTTCTAAAATGTAACACAATATTTCTTGACATTTTCAATAGCCTCACTCCTATAAGAAAAAAGAGAGTTAAATTCACCCAATCAGCCGAGCTAGCTCCTTCTAGTAGACAATTAATGTATAAGAGAGACAAAGCTTGGAGAAACTGTCAACAATACAAATCTCAAGCATACCTACAGACCTACAAACAACTTTGAAACATGACAAAAAACAAGTTACTGCTGATAAGAAATAGTATTACTTCAGCCCAAAGGATAACCAAAAACACAACCCCAAATATTTTGGTCCACTATCCAAAAATATTACACCCTGGAACTCCTAGTACCCATAACCCCTTGTCCAGACATCTTGCCCTTAGAAACTGCTTCTAAATGTAAGTTCCACTTTATAGACTAAATAGCCACCCTCTCTCAAAACTCTATACAGAATCCTGCTGCCCCTGTCAAACTTCAAAGCTCTAGCAATGCCATTTTCAACTTAAAAAAAATCTGTCTCTGCTTTCTATATAAACAAATTTATTACACAATCTTAAGACCTGCTTACCCTCTGAAAACAATTTCCCACATGAATATCTAAAGATTGCTGCCTCTCTATTGCCTATCCAATCTCAATCTTGATCACTCGATCCATTTGTGGGTCATATGTCCCACCTCTCTGGAAAAAAAAATTACATCATTCCTCTTCATAAAGGGGAAAATTCTACTGAAATAACAAAGTTCAGACCAAATGCAATCTTGTCCCCTCTTTCCAAGACCTTAGAAAAATGTATTCATAAACAACTTTTATAATACTTACTCCAAGAAAATCTATCAACCTCTACCCAACACAACTTTCACGCAGATCATAGCACAACAACTGCCCTTGTTGCCTTTTTGGAATACGTCATTAAAACCAGAGATAACAATTTATTTTCTTCCCTCTTTTTAGATCTTTCTAAGGCTTTTGATATAGTCTTACATACCAAACTTCTCTCAAAAATGTCTGCTTTAGGCTTCTCAAGTGCAACAGTCACTTGGTTCTCTAGCTACCTATGTAACCAAATACAATCAGTTAATTGGCTCTCTACTTACTCATCTTTTCTCCCTGTTAATGCAGGTGTCCCAGAAGGCTTTGAACTTGTCCTTCTCCTTTTTAACATATTTATAAATGATCTACATACATCCTCCAAAGAAGCTACACTTATACAATATGCAGATGACTCTACTGTCATTTGCTCATTTAAAAGTCCTTCCCAGTTACAATCTATCACTAACCAGGATTTCACCTCTAATGAAAACTGTCTCAGTGACAATCAGCCTTTCATAAGTCCAAATAAAACAAAACTAGACTTATTTCTCCCCAAATCCCAAACACACATAAAAGACACCTTCAAAATATCCTCTCTCAACAGTACTGAAACTGAAGTTGTACCTCACACAATGTTACTTGGTGTCATAATAGATGATCAACTGAAATGTGATCTTCATATTTAAAAGTGCATAAAAACAACACACCACAAACTGGGCATGTTCTATAGATCAAAAAGATTCCTTACCAACTCCTCAAGAGTTACTCTAGCCAATGTATACCTACTTCCTTCATTACTATATGCTCCACCCATTTTCAACAACATTCAAATCTCCCTAAGATCAAAACTTGAGCTTTGCTATAACAAAGTAGCTACATTTGCAGCCAGTCAATCATACAACTCCCACCACTGCTCTGCCCTCAGATATTTAAAACGGCTTGAGTTACCACACTACCTCAAGTTCACCCAACACCTCCTTGCTCATGAAATGGTATATAAATCCTCATCCTGCCCAGCAACCAGCACCATTCTTAACCATTACCTCCCTAATCACCCTCTTCACTCATCTGACAAACACTTCCTGGAAATCCATAAAGCAAAAAAATCTATCAGTCATGGCCTATATTCCTACTCAGTAGCCAAGGTCAGGAACAGTATTCTTACAGATATTAGAGCAATGCCATGTAGTCACATATTCAAACAATCTCTAAAGAGATTTCTCCTTAACTCTTGGCTCTGTACATGTCTTACATCACGCTGACACTACCTGTTACTCCTTCCTTCTCTTCCTTTCTCTCCCTTCTCTTCCTTCTTCCTTCCTTCTCCCATCTCTTTCCCTTACTCTTCTTTTTTCCCTTTCCATTCCTCCCTTCTCTTATTACCCAAAGCACCAGTTACTTCTCTGACAGCTCCCTACTTTAACTCCATTTCCTAATCTTCCCCCAACTGCAAAATCTCTTTTCTTTCTTAGTCTTCTGCTCATTTTTAAAATGCCTAACATCTTTACCATTGGTTATCACTACTGATTGTAATTTAGTAAGTATTCAATATTCTATGATTGTTGTTTAATATTCACTGTATGACTTTCCAATCTGACGTTATTTATCCTGTATGTTGATTCTACTATTTGTTACTGCACGTCATGTAATAATATTATGTATTTTATTAATTGAACTATGTATGTTGGAGCTTTTCTCCCCAGGGTTTCATGCCCAGTCAGACTTTCCCAGTAAACAAATGCCAAACAAATAAATAAATAACAACAGAGCTTTAAAAAGTAAAAACAAGCCTCCAGTGAGCTTGACTGGGAAGCCTTCACAAACAACAGAATGAAGTAGCAAAAAATGGACAAAATCCCAGTGACAAGGCTGAAGTAAAGTCCTTTAATAAAACCACAAAATAGCAGGTAAAAAAGGTGAGCGCTTTCGCACAAAATGCTTCTTCAGACAAACATTTCACATAACAACACCACATTATATACAATTTAAAACAATCAATTAGCCTATCAAATGAAGGCAGTAATTATCTAGGTAAATCCTTGGACTTCAGCACAGGTTTTAAAGAAACCTTGTCATTGAGTCCAGGTTTCTTGTCAGCAAAAAGCTTTAAAATCCAATGCAACTCTCTCTCCTCAGTGAAATTCCTGAGGTCCACCCCCCCCCCCCCAACGTGCATCATCAAATGTAACTTCGACAGTCTTGAAACTAAAACTATGTGTTAAACCAGACTCAAATAAATGTTTTGCCAAGGCATTGGTAAAATCATCTTTCCTAATTGCATAAGTGTGTTCCCTAATCCTTTCATAAAACATCCTGTTAGTCTTCCCCAAATAAAAACTAGTACATTCTTTGCAGGTGGCAAGATGAACCAAGTTCTTTGTTCTACAGTTTGCAGTGACTCTAAAAGAAAAAAATCTGGTTAGAAACAGGGTGTTTGAACTCATGTGATGTGTCTATATGACAACAAAACATACACAGCCCACAAGGGTGAGTCCCCATAGGGGTCTATCTAATGGCTATAGCCTCCCTGTTGTCCTTATAGCACAGATGTCACTTTAAAAACTTTTTATTTTTATAACTAAATGTGGGTCTCCGACCCACTAGTTCTTTTATGCGATCATCTGAAGTTAGGATACCCCAGTTGGAAAAAATGACATCTTTAATATGTCTAATATTACTGGCATAAGACAGGGTCAGAGGTGTCTGCCTCCTACTAGACACAGTAGGTCCTACTTCTTGTCTGTCTTCTGAAAAATATGGTACAGCTCTATCACTCCTGAGAACCTTAACATCTCTAGTCATCCCTTCTACTTCTTTATGACTGTAACCCCTCTCCAAAAAATCATTGGAGAGTGTGTCAAGGTTACCCAAGAACCCTTCATCTATGTGTTTCAACCATGACATCCTCATGCCCTGACCACTCAAAATATTATTATACACATGTGATGGATGCATGCTACTGAGCTGCAATACTGCATTCTTCCTATATGGTTTCCTGTAGAGCCTAGTTACCAAGTTTCCCAATGTATTTTTAACAATCTACACATCTAGAAATGTCACCTCATCAACTGATGTAAAAGATGTGAACCTTAAAAAAGATGTAGTAGTGTTCACATACTCAAGGAACTCACCCAAGGTTGATGCAGCCCCACCCCAAATTAATATCACATCATCAACAAATCTCCTGTAGAACAAGACAATGTTCAATGTTGAAACTCTGATGTCTAACATTACTGAGTTGCATAAAATCCTAAGTGATATACCAGAAAATCAAAAATGTTAATACAGAAAAGGGGGGAAATGAGAAGACGTCGGAGATGTTCTGAAGAAAAGTGCAAACACACACACTTACTCGCACTTGCACAGCCACACTCACACACTTGTGCACACTCATACACAATTGCTCTCTCTGTCTCTTACAGACACACACACACACACACACACACACACACACACACACACACACACACACACAGAGAGACACATACAGAAGTCAGGATATGCACCTTCTGAAAGAAAAAGCAGACTGTATATGCCTCCTGTTTCTCGATATCACTGTGCAGTTATTGAACAAAAAGTAGAAGCTCCAATGGGTGGAAGTACTGGGTTTACTCCAAGGTGACTTACAAGAAAATAAAAAAAATTTACAAAGAACAGAATAAATATAGGAGACAAAATCAGGGACATCCAGAAAAATCAGAGGTTCATAAAGTTGTTTTTTTTTCTTTGCTGCCAGTCATTGTGCCAGCACTCCATCTGCAACTATCCATCCAACCAATGAGATGCAGATGTAGGCGGGATTAATGCTGTAAGTATATATATATATATATATATATATATATATATATATATATATATTTTTTTTTTTTTTTTTTTTTTTCCAGATCACATCACAAAACAATAACTGAATTACTGTACCAAAAAAGTTAAGATACAAACTTCTTCTATTGAAATCAGGCATGTTTTCTTTATTTTCTGTTATAATATGGTTGAATAAGTACATATTTTCAGCTGAAGAGTCAGCCTTAGTCCTGCTGGCCAACAAGGATGGACTGCATATCAGATCTTTCTGGGTATCACTAGTAACAATTTAAAAAAAAAAAAAAAAGAAGAAGAAGAAGTAGGACACATCATGGCAGACTTCATGACATTGATTCATTTCAGCCCTTAGGTACAAGGAGACTAACCTAGATGTCTCAAAACTATTTAATAAACTACTTCTTAACATACAGGCCCATGCCGCCAAATAATGCTTCACAGCAAGACTTGCTTAGCCAGTAAGTGGTATTGTAACTATGGGGTTACTTCACCTACTTATGTATCACAAGCCTCCCTGTACTTTTCCAATCTATAGAGACAGCCCAGTCCCCTACAAGGTCTTCAATCACTCTTGTTCTCTGTCTCGCTCCCATATCTCTCATATATAGTTATATTTATAACTGCTATCAATTACTTCCAAATAATATGCATCCTATAACCCTTCTCCAATGCACTGAGCATCCTGTGTGTATTTGCAGTTTGCTTGTATTTACCAAGCATATCACCAAGTTTCCTGTTCATATAGTTGTCGTCCTCCATAGCAATGGCATACGTCTTTATTTTTATTCAGCATAACAATACTGTTTTGATGTTACCAACCTTATTGTTGACACATTTCTTTATCACAGATATAAAAATCATCAACTTTGCTTTCATTCAGGTGAACAATATGCAGACTACATAGATGCTCTTGGTTTCAGTTAGATCGTGTATGATAAATGATGTTCTGAAGATCAGATTAGATCTGTTAACAAGTAAATATTCCAAGAACTGCAGACACCATTTCTTCCCCTCTTGCTTACTTACTGATGACATATGTACCTTTCTTTTTTTCATTGCCACAGTACTCACTGTACATTCTATGTGAAAACATACTTATTTTTGAGTTAGTGGAAATTATATTTATAGCGTGGAGTTTTTGTTAAATAATTATGCACGGTTGGAGATCCTTTCTCCTGGCCTCAGATCCTCCGGATCAACACACAAAAACAAAACTTTTGTAAATGCCAGTTTTCCTATGCACAGCTTAACCAATTCTGTAAACACGCAGAGATGTGGTTAACACATTTTACTAGCTTTTCTGTTATAATACCATGTTGTGGAGTTTTTGTAAAATGATTATGAATATTTGGAACTTTTCTTTCTAATCCCAAGTCCCTCTGGATCTCATAATCAACAAACAAAAACAAAGTGTGTGTAGTTTTCAAATATCCCACTCACATCTTAACCAACTCTGTAAATAGGCGAAGATATGGCTAATGCATTTTAGGAGCCCTGCTCTTAATATAAAAAGAAATCCCCATTACGCCCATTCTCAGGAATAGGACACTTTGTAGGTATTAGTAGAATTTGTATGCATTGATGGTTTTTATGACATTGTATATAAATGTGTATCTATGTTAGATATTTTTAGACAGTGGAGAGATTGCACTCAAGTATATTATTTATATGTTTTTTATATGCATTTACATAGTTTTAACAGAGACATTTTTTCTAGTTTTTTATGCATGCACATTCTCAAAGATGTTATATTTTTGCCTTGATATGCTCTATCACTGGCATTTTCTAATTGATGGTTGTTTAACTCTCTATTTAATCTATAAAATGTGTATCTGTGTTAGATATTCCTAAATAGTGGAGAGATTATTTAAGCACATTGTTTACATGTTTTTTATATGCGTTTCATATGTACTTATATGGTCTCAAGATAGATGTTTTATCTAGTTTTTTATACATGCATACTCCTAAAGAAGTTATATTTTTGTTAGGATATGCTGCATTACTGACATTTCCTGATTGATGGTTGATTAATTTTCGTTGTTTGGATTTATTAAAGGTCTGCAGAAGTGGGAGTTATTGCCCATGAAAGTGCTTACCGAATAAAGAGCTTGATACATTTTAATTTGAGTAATTTCTAGCCTTCTTTGCCTGCTGGTTGGATCCTTGGATGCAGTTGTGTTGTTTGATTATTTTTAGTTTTATTTTCTTGGATCCATTCACTCAAGCTGTGACCTTGCTGGTGTTTTATAAAAAGAAATTTGCACAGCAGAAAAGTCAAGGCCAGACAATGATCTAAACACACACACACACACACACACACACACACACACACACACACACACACACACACACACACACACACACACACACACACACACACACACTCTATTGATGAGGTAGCTTATTCAGTGGTACACAACTAGTTCCATTCATGCAAAGGTTCAGAGCCACTGCCTTCAACTTCAGTAGTCATAAGGTCAGTTGTTGAGGTGGTTTTCTGTCCCCCTGTGAGTTTTTATCACATATGATCCTCATTAGTCTGCAAGATGGTCACTTGTTCTCAAATTTAGCAATTTGGACTTGCTTCTTAAAGAATACCAGTGCCTTTAGCCACTGCATGAGGTCTCAGGTAGTCAGAATGCCTCCTTTATTATATTCCTCAGTCATTTCCCTGATCTTTTTATGAAACTGGGCTTGTTCTGTGCAAGGTAACTGCAGGAAGCACTGTGTGCCTCCCATGTTGCATCCCACAGACATGACTGATCTTACTTATTCATCAGCCTGCTCCTTGCATGACTGCCACAACGGCATTTTTGTAAGTATTGTCAGAATCCAAAACACTTGTTCTCAGTGTCTTACTCTGGTGTAAGGATTATCTACAAAGCCAGCGTAGACCAGAATAAGTCATTTCATACTGACAGCAAGTCTTTTAAAACTGGGCCCTTTATTTCCAACCCAATCTGCTTCTAAAATGTCTACTTAAGAACCAGTCAGCAGATGACTGTCTTTTGTTATTATCCAGAATTATTGTGTCTTATAAAGGAAAAAAATAATGTATCAGTTTCCAACATGATACTTGACTATTTCTTCAGAACTGACTTGTAAGTCTGAATGAATATTTCAGCCAGACCACTTGTTGATGAATGGCCCCATCATGACTTGATGTGACCTACTATTTAACTACTGTTATACCCAATGAATTACATATGGACTGACATTTAACATCTTTGATCTATGAACCTATGATATGTTCAGTATTTTCTGATGTGCAGTAATGCCCAAAGCCTTAGCAAACAAAGTCATGATAAGCAATCAAATAATAGTTAACGGAATGTACTGAAAAAGTTCCTACATAAGTGCATTCCCCTACTCCTTTCGATAGCATTAGCTCAGGTTTCAGACTACACAATTTTAGGCAGATCATCAACACTGCACTCTCTATGACAGTAACAAGCTGACAATTTTATAGTCCTTTATATATATACACACACACACACACACACACACACACACACACACACACACACACACACAGATATAAATGTGTACGTGTGGCTTTATAGGTTCATAGGTTCATACTAGGCTATCTGCCCTAGGGCATTTATAAGCCTAGCTAGAGTGTGTGTGGCTTTCACCACCCCTTAGGATGAGAATACTATACCCATTAGTTTGCTGTGCCTCTGTCCAGCAGTGATACAGAGATGATTCCCGGGGTAAACCTATGATCTCCCATCCACTCGTCAAGATTTCTCTTGAACAGAGTCAGTGAGGGGTTCTGCCTCACATGGACTGGGATTCTGTTCCACAGTGTAGGGAGTCTCTGGGTGATGAATCTGTCCCTCCAGCACGTCCTATTTATATCCATGTTGAGGTTTAAGTCTCTTGCTCTCGTGGCTCTGGTGGATTTGGATTTTTTGAGGTGGAGCATGTCCATTAATTCCGGGTTGGACATGGCCTTGTATGTCAGGCACAGATCACCTCTGAGCAGATGGTTTGCAACTGAATAGAGCTGGAGTTTCTTCAGTCGGGCATCGTATGACATATGTTTGAGCCCCTTTATCCTTTTGGTGAGTAACTTTTGGGGTCTTTCCAACTGCTGCAGGTGTCGGGTAAGGTACATTCCGAATGGGGCGTTGTACTCAATCATTGGTCTGATAAGTGAAGAGTACAGGGGTACAATGACCTCTCCTGATCTGGATGTGAATCCCTTCATGATCAGGTGGGCAATGTAGAAGGTCTTCCTAACCACTTTGGCAATGTGAGTGTCAAAACAGAGGTTACTGTCAACTTGGGTCCCCAGGTCCCTGATAACTTCTTCCGTGTTTAATGGATTACCACCTATGTGGTAATTAGGGGTTACCTTGTTTTTCCCAAAGGGTATGACTATACATTTTTGGCATTTAGCTTAAGGCCATGGCTCTGGCACCAGTTATCCATTTCTATGAGACCTCTCTGGAGGATGTCTGTGTCTGATGGAGTGTCAATTATGGTGCCCAGTTTGCAGTCATCTGCAAATTTTGTCAGCCACAATCCCCCTATGTTTGCCTGCACTTCAGAAAAATAAATGCCGAACAAGAGGGGGCCCAGGACTGAGCCCTGTGGGACACCGCTCGTGACCGGCTTAGAGTCTGCCATGGCACCAGCAACTCTAACCCTGTGTGTTCTGTCCTTGAGCCAGTTTGCAACCCATCTTGTGACATATGGGTTTACATCTAAGCTGGTGAGCTTTTCTATGATGCCCGAGTGGGGTATTGTGTCGAACGCTTTTGTTAGGTCAAGGTAGGCTGTGTGAACTGCCTTACCCTCATCAATGGCCTTAGTGACTGTTTCGAAAAAGTCGACCAAGTTCAAGAGGCAGGATCTGCCCTTGACAAAGCCAAATTGGGTAGGATCCAGTGTCTGTAGGTCCCCAATGTCTTTATTTATGAGTTCCATTATGGTCCTCTCCATAGCTTTGCAGACAAGGCTCGTCAAGCTTATGGGGCGGTAATTTCCAGGGTCCGTAGAATCACCGCCTTTGTGGAGTGGGACCACAGTTGCCGTATGCCATTCTTTGGGTACGTATCCTGTAGTAAGGCTAAGATTAAACAGCAGCCTTATGTGTGGGTTTAGTTCCTGATTGAGTTCATGTAGCACACAGCCGGGGACACCGTCCGGTCCCATTGATGCTGTGTTTTTGCTTTAGAGAGCAGCTCTCACCTGGGCATCTGAGATGTTTAGGAGGCTAGACTCTGGTGGGATAGATATTTCTCCTTTTGTGGGGGGAGGGGAGAAATTTGCACTGAACCTGTCTGCCAGTATGTTGGCAATGTCTGTGGGTTCAGTGATTTTTTTATCATTTTGAACTAATTCTGAGCATATCTGGAAGTTTCCACCCAGGTTTCTAACATAGCTAAAGAAGGCCTTATGATTGTCTTTTGTGTCATTAGCAATTTTTCTCTCAAAGTTGGCCTTGGATGATTTTATGAGTGATCATAGTTTTTTGCTAGTATTGATCAGAGATGCCTTCCCTTTTAGGGATTTTGCTCTGTCATGTAGTAGCTTTCTCCTCTTGTTGTAGAGTTTGTTTATGGCTGGGGTCCACCAGACCGGGCACCTGCCTTTGGTGGAAAGGGTCTTGATTTTATTAGGGATTGCTTGATCCATACATTCCTGGAGGTGCTCGTAGAAGGCATTTGTAAGGGTTTCAGCAGCGTGGGTTGTGGTTTCCACTGGCTTGGGGGCCTTGAAGGATACCACTCCAGTCTTAAGAAGTGTGAAGTTTGCTTTTGAGAAGTTCTTCACTGTGGTCTTTTTTGCTGGGGGTGGGGGCGGGATGTGGATCTCCAGTGAGATTAATTTATGGTCTGATCTCACCAATGAGGGATATACTTCGGTGTGGAGCATTTTGTCCCCATGTTTGTGATGATCAGGTCTAGTATATTTTCTCCTCTTGTGGGAATGGTGACTAGTTGTTCCATAGCATTTGAGTTTATGAACTCCAGGAACCTTTGGGCTAGGGTGTTGGGGCTTGAGTAATGTTCCCAGTCTATGTTTGGGTAGTTGAAGTCACCCAATATGATGGTGTTTGGAGAGACATTCATACTCTCCAGTGTCTTCAGGAAGGCTGTGTGGGTTTCCTGAGTTTGAGAAGGTGGTCTGTAGCATGTTACAAACTGTAGGGCAGTTTTACCTATGGTTAATTGCACCTGGATGGTCTCCGATGCTTCGTGCGTTGCCACTAACCTGGAGGTGTGGGTATCCTTTATGAATATGGATACTCCCCCTCCTTTTGTGGTTCGGTCTGGATTTTGGGGCCGGAACGCATGATATGAGGTATAACCTGATAGTGCTGGTGTGCTCTCAGGAGCCTTGAACCAGGTTTCAGTCACAGCACAGACATCGATGTTCTCCATACTGAGGAGGGCTTCGAGGGCGTGCATCTTGAGGTTTAGACTTCTGGCACTGAGCAGTATTACCCTTAGTTTTTCTCCATTTTTGTTTTCTAGGGCGGTAGGTTTATCATTTGAGCCTTGCCTATGGGGGTGGCAAGAGCCTTTGCCAATATCCGGAAGCCCAGGGGTGACAGGTGCAAGCCGTCCCTTGCAAAGCAGCGTGGCTTGTCAAGCATGTCATCCCAGGCAGACAGACATTGGATCCCCTTAGAATGACACCAGTAATTAAGCCAATTATTAAAGTTGATCATTTTGTCTCTGTATTGTGGCATCATTCTTGGTGAGGGTAGGATACTGCTCAGGGTCAGGGTCATACCAGCCTGGGCTACATAATCTGAGAGCTCCTCTATGTCTCTTTTCATGTAGTCCAGGGAGGTACGTCTCAGGTCGTTCACACCGGCATGGACAATGACTGAGTCATACTTGTACTTGCTGTGGAGTGACCTGAGTGCTTGTGTTATGTGGCGGATTCTAGCGCCTGACAGGCAGCTTACTGTGATCTTTTCCTTGTTCAGTCTGGTGAGTGGGACGTCAGTGTGTCTGACTATGGAGTCACCTATAACAAGTGTGTCTGGCAATGTGTTTGGCCTTAAGGGCTGTGACTGTTTAGCACACTGACTTTAAGAACTATGTGTTGCATGTCTTATGTCTTGAGGTGGCAGTTGCTTGGGTGTCTGCTTTGGAGGCCTCTGTAGTTTTGGTAGATTTTTGATCAGTGCCTCCGAGTATGTCTTTGTGTGTTTATGTGTTTGTTTTGCAGTTGTGATAGTTCTATGTGAAACTGGGTTTGTGGTGTGCGTGGTTTCCTTCTCCTCCTGTCTGGTCTTGCCAGTGCTGAGTTGAGAGAGCTCAGCCTCCAGTTTGGCTATATAGTTGCATCTCTCACATGTATTTGTGTTTTGTGTGAGAAGGAGTGGGTTGTCTGTGTACATGAGGCAATTGTAACATTGCCTCAAGATGCCCAGATTCACCAGCTGAACAGGAGAGGACGCTAGCAACTGACCCTTCGACATGCTAGAAAAAGTGAAAAAGTTTGCTGTGTAACTGAGTCAGAAGGGACATATAGGGAAATGGGTACTCAAGGGGATTCTAGGCTAATGTAGTACTTTGTTTAGTATACAAGTACTTTACCTATATAAAAATGCTTTAGGAGCAAGTGCTGAGCTTTTGAGATAGAGAATAGACTGTTTAGATTGCAAGTAGAGAAGTTCTAAGGGAAAAATTGAAGAGCAGACTTTACGGAGCCAGAAATAGTTTAACCTTGTTTAACGGGCACTGCCCGATGGTGCTCTATGGGCAACTCCGCGCTAAATCACATAGCGCTAAAGCGGGCTTTATAGCAGGGGGTTGAAAAGAGCTAGGAATTGACCCAAAATGGCTAATAGACTACAAGTTTCTGGCTGGAACCACTGCTCTAGGGACAAATAGGCTGCTCAGTGCTCCCCACTCCCACTGGTGAACAAAGAAGCTTCCCTTTATCCAAATAAGGATATGGAATAGCACAGGAACCAAGCCAAAGCCCAGAGATCAGCAAACTCTGAAGACTGGACTATTCTATATATATATATATATATATATATATATATATATATATATATATATGGGTCTAAGACTATTCACTAAAAGCACATTTCATTGAAAGTCAAATGACTGTGCACAAATCACTGAAAGTACAATTCACTGAAAACTCAATTCACTGAAACACGTTTCACTGAATGTTATATGTGGCCTTTTCCCCACTATAGTGTGACCCTGGAGTTAGTATATATAGTAAGAGGGGGTGTGGGGGGCACTGCCTCCCACATTGGGGGTGTGGGGGGCATAGTCCTCCACATAGTTTGGATATATATTAAGTTTAGAAAAGAGTAATTTACTGAAATTGCAAGTATCCATGTGTATAATTCAAAATATAACTTTCAGTGACGTGTTTCAGTGAATTGAGCTTTCAGTGAATTGTGCACAGTCAAATGTGTTTCAATGAAATGTGCTTTCAGTGAATAGTCCTAGACCCATATATATATATATATATATACACATATATGTGTGTGTGTGTGTGTGTGTGTGTGCATAATAAATATATATATATATATATGTTTTACAATCAAAATCATGAATTGCGCAACAGAATCTATTCATATAAGCGACTCGTAACACATACGACAACAGAGTAAGTAGGTCAGTATGTCGAATCTTATGCTGAGTATTCAAATTTAGCATTATTCAACATACTGTTTCCGCTGCACCTTGTACAACAGTAAACTAAGTTCTGGTTTTCAGCAGTACAAATGTACTGCACAACACTGAACTTCATGTTTTTACAGGGGGGCAAGCCCCTCTGCACCCCCCCACACCTATATTCCAACTCCGAGATCACACTACTCCCAATCCGCACTGTACCACGATGTCTATTCATAACATCGACTGTGTATCAGCAAATGCACAGTAGCATTCGCTGCACTGGACACTTGCAAACATGAAGGTCGGCAATATAGGATCCAGCCAACTGAAATTCAACATCCCGTGTTCTCTGAACATTCATTTTTTTATTTTGATAGTAAACTATATATATATATATATAGAGAGAGAGAGAGACAGAGAGAGATGTGTGTGTGTGTGTGTGTGTGTGTGTGTGTGTGTGTATATATTTATATATATATATATATATATATATATATATATATATATATATGTGTGTGTACATATATTTTTTTAATACATATATGTGTGTGTACGTGTGCGTGTGTGTGTGTGTGTGTATATACAACTGCTATTGATTAAATACTTTATCTTTTAGTAAAATAACCATATTAACAAGTTCACGTTTACAAACATTATACATCACATATATTCTTCTATTAAATATAATCAATCCAACATTACATAACTTGTTCAATTCCTGCCTTTCCTTAAACTTCATTCCACCTCCAAAACCTTTTTTATGCATGTATATTTCCCACGGTTTCCATTTTTTTTATGTAATTTGCTTTTACCCTTTTCTAAAGATCCCACTTCCTGTTCTTTTATTTTTGTTACAATGTTCACTATTTCAAGTATAGTTAGTTTAGACTTTGATTTCCACTTTCTAGTTATTGCAACAAGACCTTACTATGTCTAGGTAATTTAGATCCTGTATCCCCTAATTTCCTTAGTTACACTCATTTTCCAGCCCATTATTCCTGACAAACTATTTTGTAGGGAATTCTTGCAAGTCTGCCAACTCAATACACTCTGAAAACATATGCACCCAGATACTTCATTCTTCCTGATCACACCTCCAACCTTTGCCATCTACCTGAGGAAAAATTCTTTGGTCTGTTTGGGGTTCAAAAATACCTATGCAAATACTTCCAAGCAAAAATCATAAATCTTCTAGACCATGTTGCATATTAAGGCACTATACATATGTGCTTCCATCATTTCTTTATGAATTGCTTATCTAATCTCTTCCCAAACTTTTTTGACCTCTTCTGATGAGTCCTAAAGTTATTGTGCAATATTTTATATACTCTACTAATTAACATTTTTAACAGCAGCTTCTGTTCTAGATTTAACTAAAAACTCAACCCATACAGATCTTAGACTCAAGATTCCCCTAGTCTTTTCTCTTTGCCTATACTCTGCTATCAATCCTTGATAGGGAACACAGTCTGTAGCCAGCAGTCCAAAAACTGCTATAATGAAGCTTAAGAAAATCATGGGAGAAATAATAAGCTTTCAGCAAGGAATATTACTTACAGGTGGGGATTAGAACGTGATTTGCAATACTGAAGACATGTATGGGGGGGCCCAGAAGGGAAAATATAACAACGGAGGGTAGATTTTTAAAGAAATTTATGAAAATATTTGGCATGAAAGATGTGAATTCAGTGCTAGGAGTTCAGAGTGAATTTATATATTAATCCCCAAGATACAAAAACTGGGCTAGGCTAGACAGAATTTACATTTCACATGAACATGTGCATTTAACTGAAAGTCTTGATACACATCCAATAAATATTTCAGATCATACACCAATAATAAATGTTGAAAAGAGGAATTTAAGGAATGGGTAGTGGAAATTATGCAGGGAGCTATTAGAGAAGATAGAAATTTCTTCTGAAAATATAGCTAGGGAGTGAGATAAAATTAAAGTGGAGTTTAAAAGTAGGGTGGAAATAAAAGAAAGGAAGGATGGTTAAGAAGTAACAAGAATTATTTAGAGGGAAAGACAAATGTTAAAGTACTGCAGAATAGGGGGAAACCTCACAGAACAAAAAGTGGAGCAACTACAGAATGATTAACAGAAAATAAGGGATTACCTTGATAATATGCATGAGTTTAGAAAGATTGTTGTTAAGGAGCTTTTTTGATAATAGTTCTAGAGCACAAAAACTTTTAGTACAACTCAGGCAACAGAAAGCAGAAAGGGCTGCCACCAAGCTTAAGGAACGTATAAAAAGGAAAATAACACGGGATCCTGTAGAAGTATTTGAAATATTTTGGAAATTCTATGAAGGTCTGTATAAAGCAGAGAAATATGGAAATCAAGAAAAGGTACAAATGGAAATTTTTATGGAAGAATTAAATGCACCAAGGTTAGAGGTACAGGAGGCTCAATTACTAACAGTTAGGATAGGAGGAGATGAGATAAAAATGGTGATGTATAACCAATCTACAAGAAAGCCCCCAGGAATAGATAGTATTCCTGTAGGAGACTGGAAGCTAAGAGGGAATAAAACTGATAACGATCCGGAAGGTTTTGTTTAACAGTATCTTAAGAGAAGAAGTACCAACATCCTGGAAGAAAGTGGTGATAGCTGTAATACCTAAAGAGGGTAAAGATTCATCGAGTCCAGCTTCATACAGACCCATTTCAAAAGTAAACCATGATTATAAAGTGTTTATGTCTATAATGGCTAAAAGAATGGTAAAGGTGATGCCAAAATTGATAGATATGGATCAATGTGGTTTTGTGTAGGGGAGGCAAACATTTGACAACTTTAACAGAACACTTATGATCTACTGGGAAGCAGAACGTAAGAAAACATGACTGGTGTTGGTAGGTCTTTTTGCAAAGAAAGCATATGACAGAATAAGCTAGGACTTTACAAGGAGAGCTACGGAAGCATTTTCATTCCATGATAAAGTTATAAGGTTGATTAGAAGGATATATGAGAGATCACAGGCAAACATTTAACTGGGTGGATTCTTCTCTGATAATCTCTGCTTGAACAGAGGAATCAGGCAGTGGTGTCTTCTCTCCCTTTTGTTATTTGCATTATATATGAAACTGCTGGCAAAGAAAATAAGGGACTCAGAAATTCAAGGATATAATTAGTATGGTAGTCAAGAAAAGCTGGGTCTACTTGCAGATGACATTATTTTACACCTGACAAAACCAGAAAGGACCACTGCAGTGCTGTGAAAAATACTGAGACAGTTTCATATCTTTCTGGGATACAAAATTAATGAATCTAAAACATGGGCAACAGCAAAAAATGATGTACCCACATACAAATTGGTTTAGCAAAATCCATACATATGGGGACATGATAAAATGAAATATTTAGTATTATGGATAAAAAATGATTCTGGTGTGGCAGCTAAAGATATGTGGAAAGAGGCTAAATAAAAGATGATACAAAAACTGAGAAAATTGAAACACTCTTATATGGATATCAATAGAAAGATAGAACCAGTTAAATGTTTTTAGTCCCTTTATTCTTATACACGTCAGGCGTATTTTTATCCACCAGATGATAAGTTGTGGATAGAAATTAATAAAGAGCTGAAGGATTTTATCTGGGAGGGGAAAGACGGCAAAATTCAAGTGGGGTAAGCTAATTCTTCCAATAGAACAGGATGAACTGGGATTACCCAGCCTGAATGGGTATTTCAGACAAATATAGTTAAGGCTCCTATACATAGCATGAGCACAAAACAAAGATAATGAAGATTTATGGCCAGGAATTAACTTTAATTTTTTTCTTCAGTGCTACTGACAGAATATATTAATGCCAAAAATTGACGCAAGTACTTCTTACTCAGTAAGAGAATATGTTTTTTGTGCTGCTATTTATTTCTCTGCCTCATTGACCATCAAGGACCCTGTCCCTACAGCTCCATGTAGCCTATTTATTCCTCCAGGAGGGGAGAGCCATATGGCCTGTTATGGGATGATAACCAAACAGGAGAGAGCATAGCCATCAAAGTTCTTCATACATTTTAAGGCCATAACCCTCTGTACATGTCTATGATCACCCCAAGGTTTTGTGTATAATGGGTTTTAGACAGGATGTGTCACTTACTTTTTTCTGATGATACAGCCTTATAAAACTGCCCTGCCCACCCCCTCTGAATCACTCCTAAGACTCCCCAACTCCATCAAGACTTCAGTAATGGGAATGAGCACCTAAACGTGCACTCTTTCCCCCCAAAGAGAAATGAGCTAGTTAATCTGTATTCCTTCCCTCACTGCAGTTCCATCTGGTGCCAGAGCACTACTTGAACTTGGGTCTCCTGGATCATAAACAAGGTTTTATCCCTCTATATCAACACAGATGGCTAGAAGAAAGAGTTTTTGATGCATAAGTAATTCATCTTCACTGCACCTATGCCATAAGTTGAGGAATCAAACACAAACAGAGCTGATGATGCTTGATATCACTGAATCCGTGAGTCTCCTATGGATGATCAAGCCCCTTCACAACTGATAGAGAACACAGTTAATTCAAACCATGCCTGCAGAAATCATAATAAATATTTTATAGGGTGGCAAGCCTCCCTGCACTCACCAACCCTCCTCCAAACCTTTATATACTGACTTTATAGTCAAACAACAATGAGAAAGCTGAAATTCCCCAGAAATAGCACACCACTATGGAAAACAAACAGCAAACCTGTAGTATATACAACTACATGTTAAGCCCTATAGTAAAATGTGAATTCAACCAGTTGTACTTGGGCAGCTATAACCCAATATCTAGTCAGTGATCACATGTAGAGAAATCCATATAAACATATTAATGCAATTCAGCTTTTTTCTGTATTTCCTGAAAGAAGTTAACAAAGAAATCCCTTTAATTCTTCAAAAGTGTGTGTGTGTGTGTGTGTGTGTGTGTGTGTGTGTGTGTGTGTGTGTGTGTGTGTGTGTGTGTGTGTGTGTGTGTGTGTGTTTGTGTGTGTGTGTACATGGGGGCAACTCTCATGAATGCTACCTTAAGTAGAGGAAAATATCTTGTGACCTTTTTCACAAGTAAGGGCAAATGGACATGGAGACTGACCAGTAAATGAATACAGCTGTGGTATTATTGCTAGTGTTCTAACAGACATGGGTGGTGCAGTGGGAGCCGAATCCAAAGAAGATGCTTACAATTCACCAGTCAATCTATGTACCAATAATTAGCTTGTAGAGAGGGACAAAGCCCTGACTACAACCCAAACAACTTGAGTTTGATGAGCAGCTCAGATCCGTGTTCAAGTTAGTGTTAGGAGGATGGATGTGACTCTCCAGGGACAGGAGGGGAAGGAGCTGACCATCTGATGCTACAATCCCTCAGAAGAGGGGTGGCAATGAAGGCCAAAGGTAGGATTTGGCTAGAAACAGGTCAGATAGATTTGACCAAAAGGCTTAAGTTTATGCCATGAATAAGACAAATGTACATACGCACACTGATGTAGCTTGCAGATTAAAGCTATACATCTGAACCTAGACACACTCATTATGTTACACTTTCCTCTGGTATCAAGCTTTAAACACAACAGATTGGCCATAAATGTATAGCTTTTTTCAGGCAAGACTTCCTTCTCAGTCAGATTTTCAAATTCTCTGTCCTACTTTACTGTTTCATGAGCCCTATATTTTTTCAGGGACACTGACTTTCCATTTTTTCAGCAAAATGCTAGATAAAAAACAAATATGGACCAAGTATTAAAAAAAACATGAGATCTGCATGGAATTTGGCATTTTAATCCCAACCATTCATTCACAATACCTTGGCTTTCACTTTGGATTTACTGCTTACAATAATGTCAGCTTGTTTTTCTGAGAATTCTATACTTAGAATCTAATTTAGTTTTTAATTATAACATTTTTGTAATGATCAGAATTTACGCTTAAAAATCACAAGATAAATTCCAGATCATCTCAAGAAAAGGGGATTTTGTTTTTGAGAACTGTACTTCAGTGTCCCTGTAACCGACTGTTCTTTGCATTCTACTCATAGCAGACATTTGCACAGTCCTCACAAACACTTCAGACATCACATCACAGTATCTAGAATAGCACTCCTCTTTGCTTCTTTTTTTTCTATTAAAAAACAGGTAAACTGCACCGCACGCCTTTCAGGTAAGATTTTTTGCCCTACTCTTACTGTTTTCATTCCTACAGCCCTCAATAAATACACTGGGTGTAGTTCTTTGCTGCTTATTTATTAATGAACAATGTATTTTACAACCACATGTATTACAGTTTTCTTTTAGAGTTTGTTTTCTCTTTATTGTCAGGTTCTGTACAAGTTTTGCACACTTCTTTGCCATGAATTAGAAAAATTAGCTGCACATGTAACAGCTCACATGCATTATGTAGGCATCTATGGCTTCCTCCCTCATATGTGGTCACTATTTATGGCACACTTCTGGGTAGTGAATCCCGTAGCTCTCTAAATTCACAACCACTGCTCTGTGTCTAACATCAGTCGAAATTGCTTCTAGATTCAACTGTGCTCCCCTGCTTTCTGACAAAATAAATAAATAAATGTCTGACACAGGGCAAATTCTTTGGCTCACACTATGCCTGCAATATAACTTTCAGTGCTGCTTTTCTCCTCATCACTTACAGCAAGAGTATTGAATACTTAAGCAATAACCGACGACGTGGTGTGGTATATTGAGGATTTACCCACGGTTGGCGTGGTTTAATCACGGGGTTGAAATTTCAATATACCACAACCACGGAGTTGGTTATTGCTACTATAAAATGACATTATTTAAGAAAAAAATACTTACTTTTCTTAAATAATGTCTTTGTATAACAGTGCATTACTGTTCTTCCGCCGTTGGTGGTGTACTGCTTCCTTGTGTTGATGTACTGCGCATGCGTATGGGACTTGCGCATACCCAGTACATCAATGCTTTGAAACGGAAGCAATGGAGAAAAGAACGTCTCTCTTGCTCCTTTTTTTCTTTTTCTTTATTTATTAAAAAAAAAAAGTTTTTGGACACTTTATACCAATGGAAAAAAGTCTGGGTGACCGGACCTTTTTCGGTTGGTATACTGTCGGATTTACAACGAGCACGCTGGCCAATCAGCATGCACGTTTTGGAATATTAATGAGGGGTCATTGTATAACTTGGTTTCTACACCTGCATTATAAACGTGGCACACTTCACTTTCTCTGCTTTGTCACTGAGTCATTCTGAGGATTTCCGTTTATGTGCTGCAACTTTGTAAAACTTAAACAAGACAATAAGGTGGGTACAATATGGCAAATGAAGTCTAAACATGTTACACTACCTTTTTCACACAGTAAAGCTACTGAAAAAAGCAAGTACTGACACATTTTATACTAAACACAACTCTCTAACATCACCTTGTCCAGTACTTAGATCCTGTGTGGTAAACTGCAGCATGTGAAAAAAAGGGTTAACTGAGGGGTGAAGAACTTGTTTAAACCTTTTGATCACTGTATTTCTGCATCTTTATCTTACATGGGCCATCGATTAGACAAAAATGCACTGATATGGCATGTTAAAAGGCTTTTACAATGCAGGATATTCTTTGGCAATGTTACTGTCTCTATTCTGTGCCTTACTTTATATAGACTCCACAAGTTCTCAGGGGAGATAGATGTTTAGTGCTGCATGTTAATTACTCTCCATTCTTGGGGCACTTGGCACACAGCAGTGTCAGTAATTTACAGAAAAATGGGTGCTTTCATACACTAGGCCCCAGCTATTAGTCATAGCTTAAACTATGAAGCAGCATAGAAAGTGTGTATATATGTTAACGCTGCTACAGAAACACAGTAGAAAAATAACACGCTGTAGTTCAACCACAATAACTCAAACAGCACATCACGTTTGAGATACACAATCATTTCACAAGTACAGTTTCTGCTATAAGATGACAAAATTGAGTGTATTTACAATTACTATACCTCATGAAACATTTAATATGTCTTAGTTATAATATTCCTATATCATGCCAACTGCCTTCTGCTAGCTCAGAACAACAGCTGCATTCACGAAGACCCATTTTAAAAGTACTTACAGTTAAGATTTCCTGTTTTTTTGTTTACAACTTCCTACAAACTATGTCACCTAAGCCTACATTAATTGCTTTCTCTAGACCTTAACCCTCTGTTGTAAGTGAAAAGACAGGAATTCGTTCATGGCTGAACAAGCACTCCAGTGATAGCATGTAACCTGCACTCATCTATCTAGAAAACCTTCCTCTGTGAGTGCACTCTGACATAAACACACACACACAAACACACATATCCCAGGCCAACATGGAAACTTTTTTTTTTTCTTTTTTTTTCCACAGGGAACAGACACCAGCATTCTGCTTCATGTGCTTTGAATGCTGTCTTCCTTCTCACAGCCAGCTTTCTGTGATTAGTATTCCTAAAAAATAACTTTCCCAGCACTGCAATGTTTACATCCCTGGTAGCTACTGCAAAGCTTCCTGGCTTAGTTCCGGGAGGAAGCTGCACGTTCTTAAGGCACAAAATAAAGCAGCTGTTCTCAGCAGGCTGGCTGGTCCTGCCTGATTAAAGATACAGTGATTTCCTTCCTAGCTGTCCAGTGGAACGCATAGTGAACAGTCAGACAAAGATGACCTAAAGTAAAGTAAACAAGCTATTATTAAAAATCATCTTAATTAATGTTAATTCACTTGAAGCAATTAGTAGACCAAGCTAATTGCCAGAAAAAATATCTTACACCAAATGAAGCTCTACGTGTTTAGAAAGGCCTCCCAATGTTCATCTGAGGCCTAGGTTTGTGCCACATTCACAGGCACTCTGTTTACAGTATGCCAAGAAGTTATTCAGTGACTCTTCATTGCTACTTGCTCTGTGTTCTGTGACTGTGATAATGTAAAGATCTCCAGACTGCATTTTGTTTACAACAGCAGACCCCTCCCATAAGTGTATTTTTTTAATCTCAATGTATAGTTGGTTCAACAGTGCACATCCTAACCTAGAGAAGGCTTTTTCATCAACCGCAAGTTTAAATCTAGGACTGATGAGTACAAGCGTGTTTTCTTGGCTGCTACTAAGGGGGTAGTTTTGATCCTTATTTGGACATTTCTTTTAAGGGGAGAAATAACCAAGTGTTAGAACTTTAAAAATCAGCATGCTTTGTAGGCAGGAAAGACTGCACCAGAAAATATTGCAACAATAAAGTTAGAATCAGGAATGTTTGGATTTCACCCAAAACACAAACGACAACAAGCACCTTGAACCTCCCTATACCCTGCATTCATTAATAGATCTAGACTGGTTAACCATAACATAAATAGAAAACTTTCTTACCCCAAAACGTCTATGATGCTGAATAAGTACATCCAATATATGCAACAAAAGCTGGTTGGACTATCTGTGATCAGTTATTCCCTTTGTGATCCAAGATTCATCAATTAAATCAAGTATCCCTTAATAGATAATCTGTACTGGTGATCATCAGGCAGGTAATTAATTCACGATGTGTTACTAAAGACTGTTATCTACATGATTAAAGGATAATGTGCAATACTGAAACTGATCATTTGTACTGGTGACTGTCAGCCAGATGGTTAATGGATGATGTCTGTACTGGTAACCATTAAAAGGGTAGTTAAAATACAACATGGGAACTACGGACTAAAAGCCAGATGGCTAATGGTTATCATGTCAATATCTGACCAGTAAACAGTCACTCAGGCTGGTGATTAATGGGTGATTAGCCGGGGGGGGTTAGTGGATGACGTATACACTGGTGGGAAAGAGAGATGTATTCTTACCTTTAAGGCAGTTTAAAGATGAAGGTGCACAGATTTAGTCCTCTCTCCCCCTTTTCAAAAGCAGGATGCATAGACCTATCAATTGCAGCTCATTCATATCTGGTAAGTGGCAGGGATGAGCTTCACTCTTCCTCCAAAAGGGTCATGAAGGGCTGAGTCCTTCAGCCACCTCTTGTCCTCTCTTTTGTATGATTTCTAACTGTGTTACAGCATATCCTTCACCAGAGCAGCCCCACTCACTAACTACTTCCTTTCTAAACTTGCAACAGAAGTAGTGCAGCACCACTCCAAGATCTAGCTCCAGTTATTTAAAGCTGGTTCTTTTGCAATATAATAATTCACTAATGAATAAGAGTAGCATCAATGAAGTGGTCTACAGGTGCCTGCTAGTCAGATAGTCATCATCCAAAAGAATGCCATTAACTGCGCAGCAGGCTTCATAAATATTCACATTAATGTGGTCATTTTTCTCTGCAGGAAAATTATTCCTGAAGTGCAGCTAAGCCAGCTTTGATATCCTTTCCAGCTCTGTTATCTTAAAGAGGAAGTCAGTCAAATGATTATATATATTTAAGAATTTAATTAAGAAGTAAGGATGGATTATTGAAGATGCCAACAGACTATTAGTGAGCTACAAAATCTGGCTACTACAGCTAACAGCCATGCAACTGTCTCTCCCACACCCTTGTCCAGGTCTTTCTTTGCTCTCTTCAAAAAACCTTTATTGTATTCTCAACTCAGGTAATACATACCAGGCCCTGCCACCTTTTGTGCGAAGTAATACCCTGAAATGGTCCTTCTCAGCTGCCACCCACATCCCCTATCCCTCATTCTGCACTTCTTTAATTCCATCCCTTCCTCTTCTCCCCAGTTTGGTTTGCCCAGTTTTTCCCCTTCCTCTTTTCCAGCGGACATATCCCCAGCATCAGCTGTATGTGTTCATACCTCAACACTCCTCTTAATCATTTTAGTAACTGCACAGCGCACTTTCTTCCAGCCTAATTTATCTTCTTTATAACCTCCAGAAATGTATATATTACTGGAGATGCAACTTTACCAACACACTGTACATTGAAGGATGGCCTTAGTATACCTGAAATCTAGTGCCCATGCTACAAATCTCACCATCTTACAATCTTTCTCTGCTATCATTTCACTTTATGTACCATGAGTCAGCTTAATGATGGCTAACACAACTAAATATTATCCTTTTTTTCTTCTTAACGTCTCTTCACAATGACTTTTCCACAATTTCATCTTGCAAAGTGCATAAACTCACACTTGTTTTCACTAAAATCCACTAGACATCTTCTTGCCCATAATGCCAGCAGATAAAGACCTCTTTCTGGAGACTGAATGTCCCTCATCAATGAGTCCAGTGCTAATTTTACTATCATAAGTATACAAGCTGATCCTTGTTTTCTATCACAGAGTGACACAGACTAATCCCACAAGTGAACACTATGACGTTACACTAACTACTTGCTTTTCTCCTGAAAGATACCCACTTACAACTATCTCCTGCTTCACATACGACACCAAGTCTCCAATCTCCAACACCATTTTGGGGCCCATCTCCATACTTTTAATTTTCCTGATAACCAGCTATAAAGCAGAACAACAATGGTCCAGAGGGACACATCCAAACATTTCCTCTTATATACCTCAAGAGTGATCCAGTCACAGAACGGAACAACTAAGACTTAAAATAAATTATAACATCCAAAATATCCATTTGTCCATCCTTCTATCAATCCATCCATTCACATTCAATACTTTTTTGTCCAGTTTAGTGTTTCAAGGATGCAAAGCCTGGCAGATCAAGGATAAGGCAGGTACCAGAGAGAGACCAGTTATTATAGGATGGACAAACATTCACATGTGCACTACACACAACCATGAAATAGCCACACACACGCACACACACACACACACGCACACGCACACACACACATACACACAGGAAATGAAAGCATCACTAATTCACTCTCCTGTTATGTCTCTTGGATGATGACAGGGACTTTCATATCCCAATAGATTCCTTTGAGCCTAAATACTTGTTCATCATGTTATCAACATTGAAAACATACACCAGTTAAACTAAAGGCAGCAAACTTTTTCACTTCGGTCTAACTATGTAACTCAATACAGCAAAGTTGAAAACTGACTACAAAGGAGCCAGTTTTTCATAATAAAGATTCACAACTCTACAACCATACTTAACTCAAAGTACTTAATGCTGGTTTTCTTCATTTATAATAAAAAAAATCACTTACTGACGATTCTAAATAATTGGAGTTGAAACGGTTTTAGCCACTTTTAGATGAAAGGTATTCCTGTTAACACACAGTCTGTCAACAAAGTATGCAATTATTTAGCAATATCACAAAATTAAATCAAATGGCATGCAACCTACTAATAGCAGAAAATCTGTATGGCAAAATACTAGAGCCTCTAAAACATAAAATTCCAACACACATGTCCATCAGGAAATAACTTAGCTAGTCAAGCACATAACAGATTCTGGAGTGAATTATGGAACATGCTACTTCATAAAATCCTTCAGTACCACGGTACACTCAGACATAAACAAACCTTTTTTCATTTGCATTACACCACAGAGACATCAGACAAAAGGCAGGACACAAAATCAACAAATCTTTTTCAAGCAATGAAACTTATTCTACTTCATAACAGTACTGATACCAGTATTTGTTCAAACCACACACAGCCTTGCTACACTAGCCTAGCAACAAAGTATGTGGTTATTTATCAACCTAACAAAATTAAATCAAATGGCACTCTACCTGCTAGCAGGAGAAAATCAATATGGTAAAATACCAGAGTCTCTAAAACATAAAATTCCAACACTAGTTCAGCAATAAGGAACTCCACTAACCAAAGCACATGAAGTAATATGCTGCAGTGCATTACAAAACACACTACTTCATAAATCTGTACTATGGCAACACTTTTCATTTCCACGTCTGTAAGACAAGAATGCAACTTTTCTACTTACTTTCAGTTTAGAGAATGGGCGACCTGCACATCTACACTCTGAATGGAGAATAAACGTTCTCCAGCAGGGTGTTAATGTACAGGTAATATCCGCTAATAAATGAGTCTGCTGTTTTACAGCAGCATATTAAGAACTCGGACAGTAACAGAGATAATGTCTGCCATTACTTTACACTCGCTAAGCAGATTAGCAAGTGTAAAATTTAAAAAAAATGATGTGTGTGTGTGTGTGTGTGTGTGTGTGTGTGTGTGTGTGTGTTTCTGTGTGTGTGTGTGTGTGTGTGCATGTGAGAGTGAGATTCATTGAGTAGTGGATGCAACTCTTTTAAAAGGTATGCATAACTCTCAACCTCCAAGAAATCCAGATAAAGCATAAAATAATTAGAGAACAAAGGCTTAAAAAGAGGGACAGATTTTAAATGTTACGCTCATAAAATTAAAAGTTGCTATAATAACATGATTTATGTTAACATACATTCTTTGATGGATATGAACTCCATACTTCTCACCTGTCCCTGAATTTCAGGGACACCCCTGAATTTAACTCAAATTTTAGCTCCACCTACTAAAACTGCAGACTTCTTGAGAAAGGTGGTGAATGGCAGCTAAATCAATGAAAATAAATAGAGTTATAGAGGTTTTTACTACAGAAAATGATTATTAACGCACATTATCTTATTCTGTCAGTGTCTCAGATTAGTAGTACTAATATTTTAAGTGTCCCTGATTACTCCTGGATTTTCCCGATTACTTCTGGATTTGTCTTTGATTATGTTGGTCCCTGATTAGTTGAAATCTATGATAAAGTCTGAAACTCAAATGTAACTCATTATGATTTCAGCCCCAGTGATTTGCCATCATATAATGCAGCAAGTTT
Organism: Protopterus annectens; assembly: GCF_019279795.1. Taxonomy (NCBI): domain Eukaryota; kingdom Metazoa; phylum Chordata; order Ceratodontiformes; family Protopteridae; genus Protopterus; species Protopterus annectens. The sequence goes on from NC_056746.1 coordinate 895,869,777, forward strand.
GAAACAGTAGGCAGATGAAGTATTCTACATCAAAATTAAATATATATACATATATATATATATATATATATATATATATATTTTTTTTTTTTTTTTTTTTAAATAAATTCAAAACAATTTAACAGATAACCCATTCTCTAAGCACAATAATGACCTCCAGGGTGTGTGTTATTGTGTGCATAATCCCCTTTCTATAGGTATACATGTTCTCCACCTGTACTGTCAGGCCTCAGAACACACATCCCATCAAACATCATTGCATGGATAACACTGTTTAAACAAAGGTATGATGTTAAGTAATCTTTAAGATGCTACACTGAAAACCTCTTCAGCCTGATGCTACTAATATAAAAAAATGTTACAGCTGCTAAATCCCAATATGGAGTGATATACCCCCACACTGACGAATTGAATCAGCTTTTTTCCCCAAAATTTTATTTACTTTATTATTTGTTTTGAAAAACAATAGAAGATATTTTAATATGGTCATCATTAACATGTTTTTAAAGTACTAAAAACATGTTTGGAAATATGTAAAGTATATACTCTACCTCCCCCTCCTATCCTCCCCATTCCACTGGTAGGTCCTTCCAATTCACAGCTCTAAATGCCCAAAGCATATGTAATAAAATCCCCAATCTCCACGCCTGGCTTCGCCATAATCAACCAGACATCTTATCCATCTCTGAAACCTGGCTCAAATCCCATATAAAAGAATCACAGTTAATTCCACCTAACTATTCTATCATTAGAAAAGATAGAACACACAAAAAAGGAGGAGGTGTAGCTCTGCTTTACTCCTCCAACCTCCTAATTACTCCATACTCCAAAGCCAATCTCAAATTTGGTAATGCTGAACTACTTCCAGCCCTTTTTCACATGAACAACCATAAAGTTATGTGTTATCACCCACTATATCCCACCTAGGGACAATATCCCAATCCTCGAAGACATTCTCTCCTGGGTTTCTTCCAACATTATGAATGAAACCATAATTTTGGATGACATTAACATTAATTGGGCCACAATTCAATCTCCTACCAACTCCATAAATATCAATCTTTATACATTCTCTCAACTTATTACCTCAACAACCAGACCTTACAAAGACTTCCTCTCTGGGAGCACCCTAGACTGGATTCTAGTCTCACATCCCCACTTTATCACTAACAGGGGCATCCTTCCAGACCCACTAGGTGACCACCTTCCCACGTTTGCCCATCGGCTTCCCTCATCCATACAACTAACCCATACTTATACCTCTACCCGGTACCTAAGAAACTTTAACCCTGATGAATTCTCAGATGTATTAAAAAGAACAAATTGGAATCCTTTAAAAACCCTGTCTCTGGATAATGCTGCCACCTAATTTAATACAACTTTTTTACACCTGCTTGATTCCTTTGCCCCATGGAGAACAAAACACATAAAAAGCAACCCTGTACCATGGCTAACTAAGAGTACCTTACTTGTTATGCAGCTCCGAGATAAAGCCTGGAAAGTCTTCCCATAAAACTAATACCAGCACAGCCCTGAATGAATATAAAATGCTTCGTAACAAAGCAAAAAAAACTTATCACCTCAGATCGTAAAGCCTACTTTTCCACGCTCCAAACCAACTATAATACTAATCCAAATAAATTCTGGAATGGAATTGCCTCTCTCCTAAACCCAGATAAAAAAGAGAACCCATGCCCAGACCCAAATGCCTCCGACTTAGAACTAGCCTCCAAATTTAACTCATTAACTCATTCTTCATTGACTCTACAGCTAAACTAACATCCTCATTCTCTAATAACTCTACTTCCCCACACACACCTACCCACACCCCTTTTTCCTCCTCTAACCCTAGCTCTCTACCTGCTCCTTTCTCCATTATACCTATTCCCATCTCCAACATACAGAAAAGTACAGTTTTGTACTACCATAAATGTAGATGTTCGAGTGTATACACTGCTGCAGTCATTACACTTGGGTTATCCTGCCATCAGGCGGTTCCCCAGTCGGCCTGAGTTCCAAAGTCTTGGTCCGGCGTCGGTTGCTGTCGCTTCCTCCCTGACGTCAGTGTGACAGGGGTATATAAGATGCACCCGACGCCATTTTCTTCAGTTTTTCTTGACCCAGATGTCAGGTGCCTCTAAGTAGGTAGGCAATTCCAATTGCTAATAAAACATACATAAGAAAAGCAAACAACAACTTACAGCTACCAGCAAATACTCCCCATAGGTAGTAAAGGGTAGAAGACATAGGTACCAGCCAGTAAGAGGGGAAGGATGGAGGGTAACCTGGACTGCAGCAATGTATACACTCGAACATCTACATTTATGGTAGGTACAAAACTGTACTATGTTCATCGTGTTACACTGCTGCAGTCATTACACTGGGGTAGAATCCCAAAGCTGAGGTAGGGTGGCTGGTTCTATAAGGCATTTGGGGTGGCTATAAGGCCCTGCAGCACTGCAGTGGTGAAGCCAGCTCTGGATTTAGAGTATAGAGGCAGATGGTAATGCTTGGTGAAGGTATGTACAGAACTCCAAGTTGCTGCTTCCAAAATATCCTTGGTAGGTACTCCTCTGAGGTAGGCAGTTGAAGTGGCTGTTGCCCTGGTGGAGTGAGATCTAATGCTGCTAGGTACAGGTTTTCCATGGTATGTGTAGCAGAAATGTATACAATGTCCTATCCGTTTTGAAATAGTCTGTTTTGAAATGGCTTTCCCCTGTGCTCCTGCAGCATATGCTACCAATAATTGCTCAGATTTTCTGAAACCTTTGGTTTTGTCCAAGTAGAAGCGTAACTGCCTTTGAATGTACAAAGAATGCAGTAGTCTCTCTCCTTTATTCTGTGGTTTAGGATAAAAAGTTGGCAGGAGAATAGTTTGGTTTAGAGCCACACTGGATACCACCTTTGGCATAAACGTTGGGTTAGTTCTTAAAGACACCCTGTCCTGGTGGAAAATGAGGAAAGGTTCCACTGCCATTAGTGCCTGTAATTCTGAAACTCTTCGTGCTGATGTTATTGCCAGGAGCAGAGCAGTTTTCCAAGAGATACATTTTAATTCTGCTGTATTAGCTGGCTCAAAAGGAGGCAAAATTAATTTTTCCAAAACAAAGCTGAGGTCCCAAGTTGGAGTAGGTGCTCTATAGGGCGGTCTTATGTTTTTAGTCCCTCTGAGGTACTGTTTTAACAGAGGATTAGAGAAAACTGGTGGATTTGTGTTGTAATGAGCAGAGATGGCAAAGGCGTGGATCTTGATGGATGAGAAGCAGAGGCCTTTGTCCAGCATCTCAGTTAAGTATTGTAGTATCTGAGGAATGTTTGGGACAAGAGGGTCAAGGCTGTGAGCTTGGTTCCAGGCACAGAATCTCTTCCATTTATCCGAATAGGTTTTCCTGGTACTAGGCCTTCTGGCCTCCAGAATGACATCCATAACAGCTTTGGAGAGAGACACTGCTTGCTTGAATAAGGAATCTTCTATGCAGCTAGGTTTAAGGTCTTTAGCTGGCTGTGTAGTATTTGATTGTTGTGCTGAGTCAGCAGATGTGAGATTTGAGGCAAAATCCAGGGTGATTCTTGTGCTAAGCTCCTTCAGATTGGGTACCAGTGCTGGCATGGCCAGTCTGGTGCAATCAGGACCATCTTTGGCTCTTCTTGCCTGGCTTTTATGAGTACCTTTGGCAGGAGAGGTAGTGGTGGGAAAGAGTATACTCGTAGGTTCTCCCAGCTGAATGAGAGGGCATCCACTTTCCATGCTTGTGGATGGTAACTCCTTGTGCAGAATTTTTGTAGCTGGCAGTTTATTGGGGATGCAAACAGATCTATGTCCAGGCTCCACCATTTCTGTGTTATCATTCTGAATATTTGTGGATTCAATTCCCATTCATGGGGATCCATGATGTTTATGCTTAAGTCGTCTGCCAGTGTGTTTTTCTCTCCTGGCAGGAATTGTGCTTGTAGATGAACTTGAAGGTTTATAGCTGTGTTCCACAAGGTCATGGCTTGTCTGCATAGGGGGTAGGAGTGAGTGCCCCCTTGCTTGTTTATGTACCACATAACTGTGGTGTTGTCTGTCTTTAGCAGTAGTTGTCCTGGATGCAGCAGGTCCTTGAAAGCTATAAGGGCATTTTGTACAGCTAACATCTCTTTTTGATTGATGTGAAGATGCCTTTGTTCTGCGGGCCACGTGCCCTGAATACATTTGACTGCCATGTGTGCTCCCCAGGCGTAATCCGATGCATCTGTTGTCAGTGTTTGCCTGGCTGTGGGTTGTGTAAAAGGCTGTCCCTTGTTGAGGTGACAAGCTTGAGCCCACCGTTGAAACTCCTGTTAAAGGCAAGGAATTAGTGGTATAACTGTTTCCAAACTTTGACAGTGTTGAGACCATACATTCTTTAGGTACCATTGTAGTTTCCTCATATGCAGTCTGGCATATGGAATTAATAGTATGCAGAATGCCATGTAACCCAAGGCCTGCAGAATTTTTCTTGCAGGGAGTTGGGTCTTTGTTGCCATCAGTTGAAAGTATTGAGTCAGTTGTCCTTGCTTGTCTGGCGTGAGATAAGCCATCTGGGCCGTTGGGGTCAAGCTGGCACCCAGGAATATAATCTCTTGTGAGGGCACTAGTTTTGATTTCTTTTCGTTTACTGTGTACCCCAGGCAACTTAATAACTTTTTTACAAACACCAGATGCTTTAGAAGAATGTCCTTGCTCTCTGCTTGAATCAGGCAGTCATCCAGGTACAGATAAATTTGAATTCCTTTCTGTCTGCAAAATGCAATTACTGGTGCCAGGCACTTTGTGAAGACCCTGGGCGCAGTAGATAAGCCAAAGGGCAGTGCAGAGAATTGGTAGTGCATTGAACCAGCTATGAATCTGTGGTATCTTCTGCAGTTTTGTCTGATAAGGACATGCAGGTATGCCTCCTTGAGGTCCAAGGTCACGAGCCAAGCTTTCTTGCCCAGCATGGGAAGAAGCTGCTGTAGTGTCAACATTTTGAATTTCGGAACATCCAGGTAAGTGTTTAGAGATGAAAGATCCAGAATGGGCCTCCAGGCTTTGTCCTTTCTGGGTACCAGAAAGAGTCTTGAGTAAAATCCTTGTCCTTGCTCCAGTGATGGTACCTTTTGAATAGCTCTCACATCCATGAGTGCTGTAATTTGTTTTTGAGCCTCTGCCCATTGATTTGGTGGCAGATTTGGCATTCCTTTTAACCTTGGTAGAGTGTGAAAGTGGAACCTGTAACCTTGAAATACAATGTTGAGAACTCATTTGTCTTTGGTGATCATTTGCCAATTGTGGTAGAAGAGTGCCAGTTCTCCCCCCAAGGGGGCTTCCAAGAGAGATTTGTTTGGCAGCTGTAGTGGGAAGTCATTGGAGCTGTTTTTTGTATGGTTGGGGCCTGTCTTCCCCTTCTTTCTGGCCTGATGCAACCCATTGTCGAGGCCTGTAAGGACCTTGTGTTTGACCTCTACCTCTTGGAAGTCTGTATCTTCCCCTTTGAGGTCTGTCTGTAATTGGAAAGGACCAATTCTTAGTTGGCCAGTTTCTGCTAAATCTAGGAGGCTGAACCTGTAAGAAATCCTTCACCATTTGCATAGATTTTGCCTTATCCTCCATTTTCTTTAATACCTCTTCTAACTTAACTCCAAATAACACATCCTGCTGCAAAGGTGCATCCAATAATTTTGCTTTAACATGATCTGGTAACGTATGTTCTTTTAACCAAGCATGTCTTCTAATGACAGAGCCTGTAACTGCTGCTCTGCAGGAGGCCTCTAGAGAATCAAAACCACATTGCAAAGTATGCTTTCCCACTTGTTCAGCTGCATGCAATAAATCCTGCATTACTTTAAAATTAGGAGGATCTGATTCTGGAAGCATTTTTTGTTTTAACTGAGATAGTAAAAATTGCTGATATTTTAGCATGTGAAACTGGCAATTTAAGGCTCTCATTGCTAAAGTTGCAGACGTATATACTTTCGTTCCCCATCTGTCTAATGCTCTGGAATCTCTGTCAGAGGGAACTGGATTCTTGGATGATGAGGCCTTAACCCCTTTGGGTCCCTGAGAAATAGTTTCAGGGTCAGCTACAGGGCTTTTATACAGAAATTTGTGTGAGTCAGGGACTCTGTAATATCTGTCAGGTTTAACAGGGGCTGCGGGTAAGGAATCAGGATTTAAGCTGGATTCAGTATACACATCATCCACAATATCTAACACTGGCGGAATAGCAAGGGGTCTGTGTTGAGGTAATAAAAGGAAGTCTCTGAGCCTTTTCTTGGATTCTGAGTAATCCTGGCCTTCCCAGTGGAAATGCTCCCTCATGGTATGTAGGGTTTCCCCAAAGGAGTAGTCCTCAGGCGGTGAGGCTGATGGAATAGATTCCTCAGCATCAGAATCCTCAAAAGGGGGTAAAGAATATCCTAGGTTTGAGGATGAATCAGAAGAGATGGATACCTGGTCGGATGAGTCATAGTCTGCATCCTGTCTAGGCCTTTTATCAAGAGGGGGATGGGACCCCCTGATCAGAGTGATTAGGTCTTCGGCCATTTTGAGCATTTGTTTCTTAGGCATGGAGGCCTGTCCTGGAGAATGCTGTATTTGTTTCTTTGATTTTAAAGGAGGCTTAGACTTAGCTGAGGGTTTAATGCTTAACTAAGTAGGTCTGAAGACACCCTCTGAAGCTGTGGGTTGCTCAGCTACTCCAGATCCCTCTGAAGGGTTAGTTTCGGTAGGCTGAATAACTTGTGCATCCGAAGGCCCAGCCATCTCTACGTGGCAGTCAGAGGTGGCCTGTGGTTCTACAGAAGCAGTCGTCAGGGGCTGCAAAGGTGCCTCGCTGAAAACCGGAGAACCGGCGACTGGCCTAGAAGAGGCTTCGTCATCAGTTTTGGGCCTCGAATGCCTATCCTTGTTTTTGCGTTTTTCGTGTATTCCGGTAGTCGGAAGTTCCGACGGCATGGTATAATTGAATCTTCTACTAAAATAATGTCGGGCAAAATCAAACCGACTTTTAATAGTGCGCTTGTTAAACCTAGCACAAAACCGACAACCAGTGACGTTGTGGTCTGGGCCTAGGCATGGGATACAATAGGAATGGAAATCCTTATGAGGTATTTGCTTCCCACAAGAAATACAGTTATTAACTTTTACTGACATCGGTCTGAGACAAGAAAAAGTTTCCCCAACAGGATACTTAGCTTTGTAGAAGACTTTGGTTCCGGATTCGGAATGAAAAATCTCAGGAGATGGCCGACCGGCACTTGCGAACTGCTTTTGCTTCAGGCACCGCGCGGCAAGAAAGACTGAAGAAAATGGCGTCGGCTGCATCTTATATACCCCTGTTGCACTGACATCAGGGAGGAAGTGACAGAAACCGACACTGGACCAAGACTTTGGAACTCAGGCCGACTGGGGAACCGCCTGATGGCAGGATAACCCAAGTGTAATGACTGCAGTAGTGTAACACGATGAACATCTACTTCTAAAACTGAAACCATGTTCCAATGCCCCTGACGAGATACCCTCCTACTTCCTAAAAATTGCAGCAGACTCCATAGCCTATCCTATCTCCATACTAATAAATAGATCAATCTCAGAGGGCCATGTCCCCCAGTTCTGGAAAAAAGCATTTATTATTCCACGCCATAAAGGAGGAAACAACAATGACATCCCCAACTTCCGACCAATTGCTATCTTATCCCCCATTTCTAAACTTCTTGAAAAATGCATCCACCTACAACTTCTACCCTACCTCCTAAGTAATAACCTTCTCACTCCCACACAACATTGATTCTGACCTCGCCACAGCACCACTACCACCCTCCTCTCCTCCCTGGAAACTGTTAATAAAGCCCATGACACTGGTCACATTGTGTCTACCCACCTTTTAGACCTCTCAAAGGCCTTCAACACAATCTCTCACAACTTTCTAAACTTAACCTATCCCACTCTACTATCAACTGGTTCACAAGTTACCTATCAAACAGGCAACAAGCAGTCAAGTGGAAAAAAGTTAGTTGTCCCTTCCTAAACAGTCCCAAAGGTGTACCGCAAGGTTCAATTCTAGGTCCCCTACTCTTCAGTATCTTCATAAATGACTTTCACCATGCCATTCCTAACTGTAACCTCATCCAATATGCTGACGACTCTACAATAATCTGCTCTGCTACCTCTACTTCCTCTTTAGCAAAATTAACCCAGAATGCCTTCACATCTACTGAACAATGGATGCTGGACAACCATTTGGCACTCAATGCAACCAAGACTAACCTAATGATATTTACCCCATCATAAATGACTTTCACCATGCCATTCCTAACTGTAACCTCATCCAATATGCTGACGACTCTACAATAATCTGCTCTGCTACCTCTACTTCCTCTTTAGCAAACTTAACCCAGAATGCCTTCACATCTAATGAACAATGGATGCTGGACAACCATTTGGCACTCAATGCAACCAAGACTAAGCTAATGATATTTACCCCATCTAGAGCCATCATCCTCGACAAAACCTCCTTCTCTATCACTAGCCAAACTAATACTGTCCTCGAAATAGTCCCCACCGCTAAACTATTAGGAGTCCTCATTGATGATCAGCTAAAATATGATAGCTGCATACATGCAAATATCAAAAAAACACATAAGAAACTAGGCCTACTTTATCGCCACAGCCGCTACATCTCTCCTTCCTCCAGGCTTGCTCTAGCCACTACATACCTTATCCCTTCCCTCCTTTATGGAGCCTCTATCCTCACTAGTCTACAATCTTCAAGTCCAAACTTGCCTCCTGCTACTATAAAATTTCAAAGTTTGCAACCAGCCAAATATCCTCCACCCATCACTGTATCTCCCTACATCAACTGAACTGGCTTGAGCTACCCAACTATCTGACATATAATCAACTGATCCAAGCTCACAAAATTATTTTTAACCCCTCTCTCTGCCCTTCTCTTGCCTCTACTTTCCAAATGCATCAACCTAACAGATGTCTAAGATCTAACTCACAAAACCTAATAAAATTGCACAAACCTGGCCATCCACCAGGTAAACATCTTTTATCCTTTTCTCTAACATGACACTGGAATTCTCTCCCACCTCTCATCCGAACCACTAATAGTCTCCCTGTCTTCAAATCCTTACTGCACTCATACCTTTCTTCACACTGGGAATGCTCTTGTTCCCATCCTACATACTTTCCCCTACCTCACTCTCTCTCCATAAGCTATCTATTACTTCTGTAAATAAACTCCTAGTGTGTCTATAAGCTCTAGCTATAGCTCTAGCAATAGCAGTAGGTATTCATCTGACTGAAAAAAAAAACTGTATTTTTGCTTCTAATAATTTTTATCTTGCACGGTATCAGTTGTATCCTGTGTTTTACTATTATGTATATATTTTGCATTCTGTGTATTACTATTATGTATTTTTACTCTCTGTATTTTTCTTTGATTTTTCTGTATTATTCTGGAGCTTTTCTCCCCAGGACTCCATTGAAAATGGGCTCTTCATGGCCCAATGGACTATCCTGGCAAACAAACTGCAAATAAATATACAGAATGCTTGAAATAGAGAAGAGAAAAAAAACTAATATAAATTGACACTCCATTATAAAGTTCAAAACATTTAAAATTTTAAAAATCATATTAAACAGATAATCATAAAAATATGTCAAGAGGCAAAATTCTGTTGGAATACATTACTAAGAGATAATACTTTAATACAAGAATTGTTAGTGAGTGATTTTGCATAAATCCTGCTTTCTTTTATTTTACTTTTTTTTTATTTTCAGTTTCTTTTAATTTAGACAGGAATTCTTTAAATTCTCATTTTCACTGAATTATATTAAAAACTTAAGGTATCAAACCATAAAGCTTTCATATAATCCTCAACATTATTCCAAGAGGATTTCAGGTGGGGACAGTCAAAAAAGATATGTGACCAATCAGCACTGCATATTTGGGTGCATCTTCAACAAATGATGTTCTGCTTTTATTTTAGCAATTCTGTTTGGTGTTAGAAAGGATCTATATAAAAATGTCCAAGTGAATATTCGCCAATAGTGACACCAAGAAGTACACCTAATACAGCTTAATATTGCAGATTTATTCTCTTCATAAAAAAGCTTACTATATCCTAGGGTCATATGATCCCAACATTTATTTAAGTTGGTACTGACTACTATAAGAATTTTATAAAGTTTAGATATAAGATTATCTACTGTAGCTCTATTATAGATTATTTACTGGAATAGTTGAATTAATTTAGGATTTTCTTTGTGATATGAGTGTGTAATCATTAAGCATTTGTCTTGAGTCTGTGATATTACATTCTACAGCAATAACCAATCTTGGGTGTTTAAATGAAATCCATTAATGAATTATAATTAAATTATAATTGAGTTCATTAAAATGTTTAAAACATTGTTCCCAGTAAACAATTGTCTTACATTCCCAGATAAACAGTTTATATGTATAGGTCTTATAAAAGAAAAAAATGTTGTTATCCTAAATGCAACAATTGTCTCGAACCAAAGTTTCAAGTCTATTCCACCAAGAACTGTATTTTTGAATCTTTTCAGAATGTGATTTATAAAGGTAGAGAAAAAAAGGAGAAGAGAGATTATACTGTATATAGTTATATAAATAATGCCATACGAAGTTCTCTTGAGCATTGAAATTGTTGTTTCCCAATACCCCATTGTTTGTGTTAATAAGAACAAAGTGTAGGGTTTTCTAATTAGATTTACAATTTGGATCTACCTAGTTCAGTATTAGTTTAAATACAAAAGCTTTAGTGTATGTGTTGATATCTGGAAAACTGAATCCCACCAAGATCCCAGGGTTTAATATGAGCAAAAATGTACAATTGCAATGATTTTCTGTAGTATTTTGACATTCTAGATTTGTTTTTAGCCATTTTTACTTGGGTTAATGTGGAAGTGTTTTTTGGTGTGTGTACACCTTTAAGAACTTTCCCAAGCTTAGTTCAGCCTACCTGTTGATTGACAGTTCCTGGGGTGCGGTTTTACTTCTCTGAGCTTTTAAATTCAGTGTTTAGAGAAGTTTTTATGGTTCTGAAGAAAAGCATAACCATGAATTGCAGTGGTTTTACCAATAAAGGATTGTTTTTTCTACAACAACTGCAAACTGGAGTGATTTCTACCATTTTTGGATTAATTTGCTGTGGTCATTGGCTTCCTAGTCAGTTGTTTGTTTTTTGCTTGGATTTCTGTTCTAGTTCCAGGTATTCTCGGCTTTTTGTGAATTACTGGCTTTGTTCCGAGGATTCCCTGGTATGTCAGCCTTTGACTCACAGGAACTCCGCATTCATCAGACCTATCATTGAGTACAATGCCCCCTTTGGTATGTACCTAACCACGCATATCCAACAACTGGAATGTCCACAGAGGTTCCTCACTAAAAAACACAGGGCTTAAGTACAATGCCATATGCAGACTGCCTCAAGGCCCTATCCCTATATTCTGTCTCCTACAGGCTTTTGAGGGGAGATCTATGCCTGACAGGGCATTGTCAGATCACACTCTGATGGACCTCCTGCATATCCACAAAACACACAGCACTAGAATTACCCATTCTAAAGACTTAAACCTTGCCTGTGATACAAACAGGACTTGCTGGACAGAGAGGTATGTACCCCAGAGACTAACCTGTTTATGGAACAGGCTCCCCATACATGTGAAACAGAGTTCCTCCCACACCCAATTCAAGTGCAACTTGCACAACTGGATGGGAAACTGGAAATTCATCCCTGGTTTGACAACTAAGTCTCTAATGGACACAGGTAACCTGTAAATGGTTCATCTCCCAAGCCCATGCTTACACTTATCAAGGGTATCAGAACTTATCAGAGATTTGGGCTGCATGTCTAGCCTTATAAAGGCCCTTGTGGTTGTTAGCCTAGTAAACACCTATGAACCTAATTGTTTCATGATGCCCCCACTTTCAACACATCTGCACCTGTTGGTAATTTGACTTTGCTTATTTAACAGTTAACACAGGCCTTGTCTCAAGTGAAACTGTGGCTGGTAATAATGTGGAAGACACAATTCAATGGTCAATGGGACCAGCTTTTGCAATAAATGACCAGCATAATATACAGCAGCAGGTGATACAAACATTAGGCTTACAGGAATTTTCATCCATATCTCAAGTGTTTAAATGGTTGGATAAAGTAGAAGTGCAAAAAAAAAACGTGAGTACACACAATCTGCTAGTTGCCATTATCTTAGCTTACAAGAACAAATTTCAGCTTTAGATAAATCATTGTACAAGTTAAGTCTCTGTAGCTGGACAATTATTTCTTGAGTAAAAGTTTGAAGAGACAACATGTCCAGAAAGGACTTTGGGTATGGAAATATCCACAGAGGGTTGAAGAAAACTCACCTTTTCACTTCGAGTTACTGGAACTTTTTGATCATACAGTCCTAGATCTTACCAAATTATCAATTAAAGAAAGTGAGAGACATATGGTACAATATAAAGAGGAGACTGCAAAATTAGTAGTCTATTATAGCAGATCTTCACTTTCATAAATACAAATCCAATTCTAACATAGTGTTTCAACAGACTGATAACATATTAGTGCACATTAAGAACAGGAAGGATAAAAAGCTGCTCAGGGACGACACTGAATATCGTAATCGAACGATGTATCCAAGCCATCTTACACTGTTTGAGCCAAGTCACACAATTGGGTAAGCTATGAAGTGAACCTTGTCAACAGCAATGAAGTACATCACAGTGAAGTCCCTTTCAAGGAGATACTCCTGAGAAGGGCAGAGAGGATAGTCAACCGGGAAAACCGACCTGTACAAGGACAAGGGAATTTTTACCCGACCAGATCAAGTGGTTGTTGGAACAAGAGGAACCGGGGTCACCCAGCCAAGAAACGATAAACATCAACAACAGCTTTCCTCCTTCACACCCATGTACAGGTATAGTGAACATTACTTCTTTCTTTGGTTTTAAAATTTACAATTCTTCTGACTTAAACATAGGCCCTGAACATCACAACCTTTTCCTTAAGAGATTTAATTTTATACCAGCATCTCAGACCAACATAGTGAACACCATACTTGAATTAAAACTTTTAACATATAAACTCAACCTTCATGTACTGTTTGGTGAATCTGATTCCTCTTTGAAAGAGTTTAGGAGGAGGAGTTTGGCTAACCTCCACTGCACCCTGTCATACAAATTTTTAAAAAGTCTTGTGAGAAAGAAATTAAGAGAACTATTCAATGGAAGGAATGGGAAGAAGTTTTATAATATTTCCAAGGCTGACAGGGACATTCTAAAGAGTATCCTTAATGACAAGAACATCTGGTTCATAGACTACAAGTTGAAACACCTTGTCAAGGTTTTCCACAAATTGACTGCAATTCCTGGAATCTTTCACATAAACTTCAGAAATTTGTATCATGGAGTGAATATCTTCTTATGACTTGTGACATCCAGAGTTTATACACTGTGATTCCCCATGAGGAAGGTCTGTTATGGTTCAGTGAAATGGTGACACAATATGGTTATTACATTTTCAGACACCACACTGGTTTATGATTTCATGGCGGTTGTACTGAACAACAATATTTTGACCTTTGATAGGAAATTTTACAAACAGCTGAAAGTCATAGCTATAGGGGCTGCATGTGACCCTCTCATTTGCAAACATTGTCTTGCCGAGATGGGAACATATGACTTTGTTCAAGCTCCCTTTATTCAAAAAATGTGTGGGGTATTTTCGCTATTTGGATGATTTACTGATCTTTGGTCAGGTACAGAAATACAACTGGGTACTTTTATGCATGAATTGCAGTCTAATACCACTTTTTTAAGATCTACCCACCAAGTTGACCTAGCTCAGATCCACTACTTGGACACTGAAATCAAGAAAGACCAGTTGGTATGGACACACCAATTTACAGGATGCCCACCTTCTGTAATTCTGTTTTGTTGTACAACGGCTGTCATCCTTTCCATCAAAAGAAGGGGACTGTGAAAAGCCAACTTGTCAGGATTTATCGCCTAACATATGATGATAACAACTGTTTAACACAGTTTGACACCATCAAATGTATATTTTTGGAAAGAGGGTATCCTAAAACTCTTCTTAATAATCTTTTGAAGGATGTGTGGGCAGACAGAAACAATAGGTACGCACCTACTATTATGTCTGGCCTTGATAATATTAAGTTGAAAGACAAGATGAACGAAAGTAAGGATACTTTTGGCCACACCGATATGGTTTTACATTACTCATTGGACTCTAAAGGCATCCAAAAAGTGGTGCAGAGAAATTGGGCCATCTTGCATTGTGAAGAGGGACTCAAACAAAATCTTCCTGATTTCCCTTCATTCACCTTTAAGAACAAGCCTAACATAAAATGTTTTTTGGAGAAACTGATTGTTTCCAGATAAAGTGACTCTTGGACTAAGACAAAATGTGGATGTTGCCATCAGTGCACTTATACTGAAACCAGCTAAGAAGGTGAAATATCAGGGTATGGACATCTGTGGTAAGTTCAATTGCCAATCAGAGAGGTTATTCTACTTGGCAAAATATATGTTATGCCCTGCCTCCTATATTGGTAAGATTAAAAATGCACTGAGCAAAAGGATATACTAACAACTATTATAGTATATCCAAAAGGGACATGAAGAGTGTTTTGACTAGGCATGCTTGTACGTGCTCCAGTTTCAAGAAGTTCACTTTTTTGGGGCTTGAACAGGTGGAAGCAGGTGCCTTTGTTGGTGATTGGAAAAACAGACTTCTACATCATGAGGTATATTGGCAGCTAGCTTTATATGCAGCAATTCCACATGGATTGAATGACTATATTTCCATTGCTAGTGAAATTAAAAGAAAAGCCAACATAGTTTGAGCAAAATGTTACAACTGTTATGGCTTTCTGTAGTATTCTGACATTCTAGATTTGTTTTTAGCCATTTTTTACTTGGTTTAATGTGGAAGTGTTTTTTTGGTGTGTGTACACCTTTAAGAACTTTTCCGGGCTTTGTTCAGCCTGCCTGTTAATTGATAGCTCCTGGGGGTGTGGTCTTACTTCTCTGAACTTTTAAATTCAGTGTTTTGAGGAGTTTTCATGGTTCTGAAGAAGTCTATATTTAGATGAAAGCACTTAACCATGAATTGCAGTGGTTTTACCAATAAAGGATTGTTTCTTCCTACAACTGCAAACTGCAGTGGTTTCTACCACTGTATTTCTCGGCTTTTTGTGGATTAAGGGTTTAATATGATGTTGTAAGACTATTCTAGGTATGTTAGGAAACCAAAGAAATGTTAGTGATTGTTAATTTCTTTAAGTTGTTTCTTATCAAACAGAATCAGCTTTAAGGTTACCATAATTAGAAAAAAAATAAATAAATCTGATAGTTACAGTAACCTCACACTTTACTCAAATATTTGCACAGGAACAAAATACTGGAAACTGCTTGATCATATTACTCTCAATTCAATAGAAAACAAAAGGCGAAGTTCCTCCTCTTTGGGACATAGAGCACAAATTGTTTTCTTGTTTTGGGTCAACTATGACAGCAGAAGCCATGTAGGTATAGGAACTGTAGTGTGTGGCTGTAAGTATTGTGATTTTTTTTTTTTTTTTTTACTTCTTTTGAGATTAGTTATTTTTACCATATTGTTTTGGAATGCCTGGCCTTCTGATATGTTTTTGCTTCTCTCTTTCTTTCAAGGCTAATGGCGCTGTGGAATATGAAGTATGGAGACCACCTTAAGGACAAGAAGGTATAATATTCTGGCAAGAGTCTGCACTAGTTTCAGTTTGCTGTCTGGAGTTTACTAAGGTCTCAAAGAAAAACTTATTTTATTAAAGATATTTTACTTTAGTTATTTATAAATATTTTTTTCATTTTATATTTATTTATTATGCTTGTGCTTGGTCTGATCCAGTTACAGTAAAGTGCCTAAAGTTTTTGATGAGAGAAAATCACAAAAGCTGGAAAAATTAACTGGAAAATTATAGATATGTTACTGATTTGGATAGGCAGAGACAAACTCTGAAGTCACCTTTCCATTTACAGGCTAAGTTAGGAATAAAACTTGTGAAAATACCTGCATAGGAACTGAAAAAAATACACAGGTATGGATGGACTCACTGAAATACCAGATAATGTGTTTCAAAGGGAAAAGAAAGACCAAGCTTATATACCTTGTTTGCCAAAGGTCATGCAGACCAACAGACCATAAATTAGCCTAGCTCAAATTCCTAATGTCTAGTAAAGTGACTTGCTCAAGGTCACACAGTAGGCAAGGTCGAGGGAATCAAACACTGCGCCAAAGGAAGTAGCTTATTAACACTCCAAAGCCTTGATCCTATTTGCCAGCTGCCAGATCACTGCAGAATACATTCTCCCAAGGTGGATAATATTGCAGAGAGTGAGCAAAAATGCAATCAAACATGAACATTTCTTATGACTCTTCCTGATGCAGTACTGGCCTTTAAATTGCACAACTGTGCTTGTGTAGGTGCATAATCTGTAAATGCATGTTGAGATCTGACTTTTGCCTCTATGAAATCTGCTCTAAAATACATCTCTAATATGAAAACAGGGGTCATAACAGTAGCAAAGTTGATTTAAGAAGAGCAAGATTCTGCTTCTCTACCCAAAAAAAAAAAAAAAGAACCACACAATCCTGTTTGGGGAGGAAGAATGAGATTTCCACCAAGTGCAGACCAGGGAAAACCTCCCTAGAGTATCAATGGGAGGCAAGCACTGGCAGATCACCACCAGCATCAGTGGCAGCGGCCAGCCCACACTCATGTCACTCAGCAATGAGTAAAATGGCAAGACTTGAGGGTAGAATATAACAAAAATTCCAAATCACCGCAAACTCTCTCATGCCTTGGCTGCCAATGAAGCTATGACTAGCCAGCAAGCAGCAAATGGGTGACGTTGGGGCTTGATGATCTGGAATAACGCAAAAAAATAAATAAAACAGCAAAACATTTGCCTGGTTTCATTCCCTTGGACCAGAAGGAACCTATCCCTTGTTTCACTCCCATGCACAGCTGAAGCAGGAAATATAAGTGTGCACACTTTTTATTTGACAAAAAACGTCCACAAAATAATAAAAACTGAAATGATTATAGAACACAGAAACAGTATACTATTATGTTGGTTTCAGTGCAGCATATCACATATATGGATGTTTTATTGTTGAAGTATTACGATCTAAAGTCAGAGACACTGCATCATGCACTGATTGTGCGAAGGAAAAAAATGGATAGTTACATTAGTAAAAAGAAAGATGACAATAACAAGAGCCACAAGCCAAGTTGTACAGTATTCCATGTTTGGGGATGCAGAACCTGTATATTCCACAGAGTAACACTTCCCATGAAAACTGCCCAGGCAAAATGTCAGATTAACACAGTTGTTTCAGTTGGCTTTTTCCTGCTACTCAGAGAGAAGTCTTTAAAAAGAGCTGTGGTTGTGCTAGGGATGAAAAAAAGTGAATAAGAAGTTGAAGCACTCAGTCAAACTTGAATTATCTGTTTCAGGATACTACTGTGCTGACATCCTTGAAGGTGAGAGACATAGCCAAAGAAAACATAACAAAACCGGGAAGCAAAAAGGCCAGTATCATGACGTAGAGGGATAAAAACCTAACAACATCCCAAGGGACCTGGGTTCGATTAGTGTCTCAGCCATCTGAGACACTGATAGGGAGGGATAGGTGTACCCATCCAGGGGGGAGGATGTTCACTGAAGACCCTCCCTAAGGAGACATGTGGTCCTCAGAAGGGAGCAGCCCTCAGAAGTTCTCAATGAATACAGAGGTTGGGAGGAATTAATAAAGGGTCATAATAACTCCCCCCTCAACATCAGAAGCAGCTGCCAGTAACATTTCTCAGGACAGTGTTAATGTCAGAACTGATGCATATCTAATACTTGTTATTGCTAGGAGCATTAATAATAAAGTTTTTTTAAATGGAGAATTTGCTATGTTCCCACAAAATTGGTGTTATTGCTTGTGAAACATGATTAAAGAACAATGACTGGAAACCAATTCTGTCAGACTATAAATGTTTTTACTCTAATAGACATTATAACAAAAATCAGGTGGAGGTGTTTTGATAGTGATTAAAGATAGTTATGACACCTGTGATAATTACATGTTCAGTGATAACACCAATACTATAGATTTTGTAACTGTGACAATAAATACAACCCTGGAAAATATAACAATTGTTGGACTGTACAGACCACCAAAGTCAAGTACTGATGACTAGGAAGAATTCCTACATTTCTTGTGTGAAACACAGGAGGGAAGAATAATATTGTCTGGGGACTTAAATTTACCAGAAACAGGCTGGAGTAATATTGATTCAACAACATTAATAAGGAAATTATCCACAACATATGTTCAGGAGCAACAATTGCTTCAGATTGTAAAAAAGCATACCAGGGAACGGAACATACTAGACATTGCTTGTGTTCCTAAAGAAATTACTGTTACTTCATATAAAATTTTACTACCATTGACATGTACTGATCGTTGGGTTATAAAGGTTAATTTGTTGCTAGATAATTCTGCCAAACTGAAATTTGAACCAGTTCCCAGAAGATTAATAACAGATTATATGAAAGCCAAACAATCATTATGTAAAGCTAATTGGAATGAGTCTTTCATTGGAAAAACTGCAGACAGAATGTGGAATGTTTTGAAAAAGAAATTGTTTGAATGCAAAAAAAAGTTTAACATCTGGATCTAGAAACACAACATCAGGAGAATATAGTTCCATAAGAACAAGATACTCCGTTAAAATGAAAGACATATATATATATATATATATATATATATATATATATATATATATATAGATAGATATATATAGATAGATATACACACACACACACACACACACACACACACACACACACATATATATATATATATATAAGAAATGGAAAAGCAGTCAAACTACAACTTGAGAACTAAAGTAAATAAACTACACAAACAAGTAAACACAGTGTGAGACAAGATCAAGAAAAATTTGAAGAAAATTTATATAAGAATACTTAGCATAATAGGTAACCATTTTATAGATATGTAAGCTGTGGAAGGAATGAAGACATAAACATTGATAAATTATGTATAGATTAAAAAATGTATTCTCAGACAACAGATTGTAGATATATTTTCAAAATATTATACAGAGCCATTTGGCTCCACAAAAAGAGTGATAAATTGTTCTAGTGACATCTAGGCAGCCTAAATTGAAAAAGAGCTATGCAAACTGTATCCAAACAAAGGAGGAGTCAGATTTGGTAATAATGACCCAAGAGCACTTCAGCAAGACCTTACAGTATCATTATATATATCATTTACACACAAATATGGGGAAGTCCCTCAAGATTGGAGACATGCACTGTTAAGCCTGTCTTTAAGGGGAAACAGAGTAGGACAAACCTAGAGTCAAATTTGGGGGAGAAAGGCGAAGCAGGTAGACATGGCAATGGATGGGAGACAATGGGATGGCCAGAATGAATGAAACAGGGAAGCAAAAGTTGAGGGTTAAATTTCATAGGCAGTTTGGGAGCCACCTGAATATAAGACCTGCCTACCACATTCAAGACACCTGTTGGCTTAAGGAATGCAACACAAATCCACATGACAATGTGCCTGAAGTGGAGGACACCTTTTTCATGATGCAAATGGAATAAACTAGTTAACATGAAAAACAACAGTTCCATGAAAAAGTTGAAGATGTGGGACAAACGTGTTTTTTCCATGAGATGAATCTGTACCTTAAAAGAAGCATCTGATGGCAATGAGCCCAAAGCACATCTAACTGGTATAGCTTTCAAAGAACTGAACATTCTAGAGCTTCCTAATCTGCACCCACATGCCTTCCAGAGTCATTAAAATTGCTTCTGAATGTTGTTTGTCAAAAATCATAAAATTTAGCACTCCTAGGATATTATGTCTGCTTTCTTACAAGGAACTGATCTATCTTGTGACAACTACATTTGGCCAGTGATGGGACAGTGAAAAAATTTAACTATGGATTGCCAGATGTTTTGCTTTATGGGCAAAAATAAATTTAAAGGCAACATGCTTATCACAAGCATAAAGATAACACAGATCCTACTCTATTAGCTAGTGTAATACAGATGCACTAAAGATTTCAGGATAAGTGGGTTGCTTGCTTTCCACATTGATAATTTTATTTGGATACATTCAAAAAGCTTTACAACTGTGATTATCCACCTAAATATGGATTTTAGACTACATAAGACGGGCCATTATCTTTTCCTTTAATGGCACAAAACTTTGTCCCTCTATGGATTCTATTTGCAAGAAATATTTGAAATCTTCATCCTGTAACTACAGATCCCATGGAGGCCATTGAAAATGAGGCCCCCCTCACCATCACAGAGACTGCTCAATTGATGGCAAAGATAGGTCAAATTCTTTGGGTTGCTAGACAACACAGACCTGATGTAATGTTTGGCAAGTGTGACATGGCATCTAGCATAATCATGTCAAAGTACAGAGCATATATGATGTAATCAAAGCGGTATAGAAAATGAAATCATAAGAACTGATTTAAAAATGTTATTACCTACATGTATGCCTGACCGAAGGACCCGTGTGAATATGTCACTGAGACAAAGGAAAAAAAAGGAAATTTTTCGGTACTTACGTATTATCGCAACCACATTCCAAACAAGAGAATCGGCTCCTTTCCAAGCCCTTCTCATGCCGAAAAAAGTAATATGTAGATGTGTAAGGTACTGAAAACAAGTTGGATGTCTGTGCCTGTACTTCATTTGCTGTCATTTGTTTTTCAGTGTAGAATAAAAGGAAGGAAACATAAGTGATTTGTTTACAATAAGAACATTTTCTGGTCTTGTTTACTTTGCAGCAATTACATAAACAGTAAAGTTGTGGACTGCACGGCATTGGGAGGAATTTCAAAACAGGTTTATAGGTCTTCTACAGTTTATGTTCATTCACTGGTAAATGCATTTTCACAGAGAGATTGTCATGTAGTCACCAGTGGAATATTTTAGGGAAATACAGAACAGAATTTGCAAGACTTTGATTGCTGATGACTATCGTCATGTGGAATGGACTGTGCGCCCATTATACATCCACAGCTGATGGGCTTGTGTGGTTTATGTTGCATTTGTAATGACATATTTACTAAAATTATTAATAAAGCAATCCTCATGAACAGATGATATTAATATGTGGAATGGCATATACCCCCACACTGCTGAAACTGTAACAGTGCCTCCCGTCATATTTGAATGGTGGTAGCTGCTGTACTGCGTTGCCTGTAAAAGGCGCTGCTGAAAGTCTACTTTAACTATACTGTTAAAAAAAACTGCACTAAACAGCGACAGTATAGTAAGACCTTTTTCTGTGGCGACATTTACATGTGAGTAACTGAAATTAAAAAAAAAACACAATTTGTTGCATACACGCAATGTAAATTATATGTACATAAAGTGGATGCGATAATTCGTAAGTACCGTATTTGCATTATCCTACTTTGCTCATTAGCATTTCTTCTGAACTCATTCATACTGTGAGTAATACTGTAACATGAATCGTGACTAAACAGGGTCAAGTCTGAGCACTCCACCTACCTTATGCTTGCTACCCATATCCGCTCTGATTTAACAAGAACTGTCTAGGACAGGCTTGCATACAGATGCACTACAGCCACAAAAAAGTTCAACTTTTTGTTACGTAAAGGGGAGCAGTTACTGCAACAGCAGCATAACAAACTTTGGTACTTACATATTATTGCATCCACTTTATATACATATAATTTACATTGCATGTACGCAACAAACTGTGGAGGGTTTTTTTTATTTCAATTACTCACATGTAAATTTCACCACAGAAAAAGGTGTTACTATACTGTCACTGTATATATGCCTTCATATGTGGTTGTGATAATATGTAAGTACCAAATTTTCACATATCTGCTAGCAGTAGAAAAAGTCCAGGGAGTTGTATGTACTACTATACACAAAAAGATAAATAAAACTGCTAATTTTGCTTGACACATAATTGAAATAAATTCTTCTTACCTCAGTAACAAACAGTAATATAATAAATGTTAACTGTCAAACTAAGTCATGATTAGTTGAATGAATGCAGATGTACTTTCTTTGTACGAATGCTAACCGCTTTTGTTGTACTGATGCTACTAATGTGTGCTTATCAATCAATTACTGTATTTCAATCTGTTACTGTATATAAAGTATGTTATAGTTGTTAATGCTCTTTCATGAGTCAGGGTCAAGGCTGAAAAGGGTCAACTTGACCAGACTACATAGCTGGTTAACAAGCAGAAGACAAACAAAAATAACAGTACCAGGAGAAATTCCTTCCTTAGTTTATGCAAGTTACAATGCAGCATTACAAGCGGCCCTGTTGTCAGCGGTCTCTTCTGGTAATGTGCTCCATCACGTCACTGATCAGTGTTTGTTGGTGATGCCATTAAGTTTACAAAAACTGTTTACCAGACAAGACTACACTTACAGATGGACAGCATAAATTAACTAAATTGTTATGAGAAGATTCACCATATCCTTTGGTCACCAGAAAAGAATCTGTGGACTGCTAATCCAGGAAAGAGTAAGCATTACCCCTCCCTCAGCTTAACATAGTAAAACTGGGAAAACAATACTTAGTAAAAAAGAGGAGTAGATTTATACTTTATTGTTTTGGAGTTGAGTTAATTCACTATATAGTATCAGCTTTTAATATTTTTAACATTCTTCCTTTCTCTTGGAGCCAATGGCTATGTGGAAGGTGGAAAATGACTGGTGAGAGGAACATCACATTCTTGCTGGGGAATGTTTCAAATTTGGACTAGTTTCAGTTCTTAGTCTGCTGTACTAAGTTCTTAAAGTAAATCTTACATTATTAAAGGCATTTTTTCACGATATTGCCTAGGCCTTTCCTAGCAAGTAAAGAGAAGTGCTGACCTTGAATGGGGACATTGTTAAAAGGTGCAACGAACACTCTGAAGAACTCCTGAATCCTATCTATGGACGTGCTCTCCTTTAAGAAGGCAGTACCAAAAGCAGTCACAGACAGACTGGGTCTGGTTCTATAGTTGATACCAAAAGTAATCACAGACGGACTGGCCCTGGTTCTGTAGCTGATATCAAAAACAGTCACAGACAGACTGGGTCTGGCTCTGTAGCTGATACCAAAAGCAGTCACAGACAGATTGGGTCAGGTTCTGTAGCTGATGTCTCCACATCAATTAAACAATTCCAAGGTGGCAAAGGTGCAAAACAAGATGTGACCTGACTAGAAACGCTGAAGGAGCTGGATACTGTTGGGATGTCATAGTTAACTCACCTTTTCAAAGTTACTTGGAATGTGGGGATTGTAATTCTGGACTGGCAAGCTGAAGGAATGGGTCCCATTTTCCCCAAAAAACAGGAGACAGATGGGTGTCTTCTAACTGCAGAAGGATTATGTTTTTTTAACCTCTGTGGAAAAGTCTCTGCTAGGGTGACTGGAAAGGACACTTTGTCTGAAAGCCAAGCCTATGATTCTGGAGGTAGATTTTGTCCTGGCAATGGAACCAACTCACGTATACTACTTGTGCATTACAGCAGTCATGACAGTTTGTTACTACAAGTTTGCATTTGTTTTGAAGACCTACAGAAAGCATATGCCTTAATATACTGTGGGGGATGCTAAAACAATAAAGGGGTCCTATGACCAGGGCTACATGATATTCAGTCTTTGTATTCAAAGAATAACAGTTATGTCTTTATACTTGGTGTTACGTCAGATACATTCAAGACTGAAGCACGATTCTGCCAACAGTGTTTCTTGTCTACCTTCTACTCATGATTTTCAACTTCAGTATATCAATGCATAACCAAGCTGTGGAATACATCCACTTTGGGCATCTGAAGGTGACATCTTTGCTGCTTCAAGACAATGTTGTCCTCTTGGCCACAAGAAACTATGATCTACTATGTGCACTGGAGCAAGCAGATGGAATGAAATCATACCTCCAGATCAGAAGTCATGGGAATCAGTTTCTCCATGTGGAGTTTTAATATTTTGAATCTTATGGGATGAAAAGATCGCTCAGAGAATGGGTGAAGCAACAGTACTACAAGCAGTGTACAGGTGTTGTACCTAAATATCATGGGGAACCAAGAGCTGAATCACACAGTGACGCTCACAGGTTACCTGTCAGTCTATGCCCCCACCCTCATTCATGGTCACAAGCTTTGGGCTTTGGGTAGGGACCAAAAGGATTAGCTTACAGATGTAGGCAGCAGAGATGAGGTTCTTTCACGGGGTGCTACGCTTACTCTCCATGACAGATTAAAGAGCTTGCCAATTTGAGAGCATCTCACAGACTGCCACATCTCCTCTGAGTTGAAAGAAATAAGTTGAGGCGCTTTGGGCACCAAGTCAGGATGCCCTCTGAACACCTCTCAATGGAAGTCCACCAGGCTTGGCCACTAAGAGGAAGCCCTAAGATAGACTTAGGACATGACGAAAATGCTATCTCTCTTAGGTGGCTTGGGAACATCTGGAGAGACTATATGATGAATGCTGCTGGAGAGGGGAGGTCAGCTTCTGTTCTGCACAGTCTTTTATCACTGTGACACTCATTGGGATAAGCGGTTTAGTAAATAGATGGGATACAGGGCTGAATACTTTCTGGTGTGTGTGTCTGTGTGTATGTACACATGCATGTAATTAGCAAGAAAGAATAAAAATGCAGTAAGTTAAAAAAATGGCAAATAAAGTAGTGCTAGAACTGTGGGCAAAAAAAGTTTATGCTAAAGTACAAAGCCCTTTGACAAAGGAGGACCTACTGACCAAGATCATCTGTCATTCCCAGAAAATCAGTGCTGACAGAAACCAGAAAAGACTTCTTCATGCAACTCTCTCATGTGTCTCTGGACCAGTACTTTGCAGACCCTGGAATGCAGTTTCAAAGATCCTTGTTCATGCTGCACTTCTGTCTGAACCCCTTCATTCATTCTATGTAAGTCATTCCAAAAAGGTAGCTTATTAACGTTTATATATATATATATATATATATATATATATATATATATATATATATATATATATATATATCTATACATACATATACATATATGTATACGTATATATATATATCTATACATATATATATATATATATATATATATATACACACACACACATATATATATATATATATATATACACACACACACATATATATATGTGTGTGTGTGTGTGTGTGTGTGTGTGTGTGTGTGTGTGTGTCAGTCATTTCTCTGAAATTATTCTATCACAGTTTCTAAATATCCTTAAGCACCATGACAAATGGTGCCTCCAGAACTGTCCGCATTTTTTTCTAGTGGTGCCTGTTTTCTGGTGCTAAATTGAAATTTACAGCCTTCGTGAAATACTGTTTTCTCCTACATGACATTACCAAAAGTTAATAAACTTTACCCTCGGTGACGTCAATGTAGGGTGTGCATTCGAATGTATCCACAGACTTTAATGGATGCACCACAGCACATGCATGGGTTCCTGTCCATCAAACTCTATGGATGCACCCCACCCTATCCCCCAAGTGACATCAGTGAGCAATATAATAGAATTATGTGGGTGCATTCCTAATAAATAGCTTGAAAAGCATTTTATTAAGATACCTCCTACATAATTTTGTTATGATAGGGTGGAAAATACATTGAGGCACTTAAGTTAAAAAAAGTGTGGCAATGTATAGTCAAACCATGTTGAAACATTTTAGATGTGCCTCTTCCAGCTTCTTATAGACTATTTCCTTGTTGCCTGTTTCCATAGATTTAAACTTGTCTGCACTGCATGCTTATTTATTAAATGGAAATGTTTGTACAAATAATTAATCCTCTCTCTCTTCCCTTCTCCCTCTGGCATCTTTCAAAAAGTTCACCACCAGGGGGTGTACTGGAGGAGTGATTAACATAAGCCACTTGCTAAACCTAAGCATCATCTCTTTAATGAGTACTTACATCTGATGTTTAATACCTTGAGTTTAAGAAAGTGCAACAGTGAAATAATGTATCCAATGCAGAACTGACATTAAGTCAGCAGAAAAAGAACAGTTCACACAGGAGATGATGGGCATGCATTCCCTTACTGCTTCACAATATGTGTAAGTAAAAGGTTCCAACATATGTTTATGTGCCAATGAGACATTTAATCATTTTAATTATAACATATGTTCTAAACATGCCCTGTGTAGCCTTTATGTCTCATTACAGTAGAGCATGATATATCGTAGTGCAACATAAAAAGCACTCCACAGAAAATGATCATCCTTTTCTAAGTTTTTATGATTAAATTAGCTACTCACTCTTAACAGAAGCTTTTAGAAGACTGCAGTTAATCACAGATGACATCTGCCTAAAGGGATAACTGTCGTACATGGTCTGAAATAAGCTGCCTACACTACTGCTGTGCTTTGAATGGATTGCGTTCTGCATTCATCTTCTCTGTAGAAAAATGAAATACATTAGAAGTGTAGCCAAAATATAAAACTCCAGAAGTGGTTATCCTAGGCTGCTCAGAGCACTGTTTCTTCACTAGGTCCTTAGTTAGAATTCTTCTCAATCAGTAGGTCTGTACAGTTGTGCTTAACAGTATATCCATGTAAGGAAGAAGACACATTTAAGATCATCTTTATCAGAGACCTGAACAGACTGTCACTTAGCCTAGACGTCCTCAGTCATAACCCCTTAACTAAACTGCATCTTCCTATCAGAATATATACATACACACACATGCGCACACACACACACATATATATATATATATATATATATATATATATATATATATATATATACATACATATAGTAAAGAGTTTAGCAAGACATGCTAGCAATCAAGGCTGTAGCCAGAAATGTCTGTAGTTGCAAAACAACTCTACATTATATCATGAACATAGGAAACTAACAGCACAGGTAGTAAATTAACAAGTAATTGTTACTCTCAGCATACTGACAATCTCAAAAAAAAAAAAAAAATTGCAATCTCCTGACTTGCCTGTAGGTGTGTATTTAGTGTGTAAGAGTGCATTTTGCATACTATAGGATTCTTTCTGGCCTTGTGCCCACACGCTGCTGTCAGGGTCTTGGACCTTATACAGGATAAATTAGGCTATCAGAAAATAACTGGATAGATGGATAACTTATTACAACTTTATATGTGTTTGAAGGAGGGTTAGTTAGGGCCCTTTGGATGCCCAAAATGGTAACCTTCAAATATTAATTTTTACACCACTACTATCTATACACATGCCAACAAGTCAAACTGAGGTTGTGGGAGGTCTCTGTAAGATGGAACATCTGCTCTATCAACCTGCCTTAACCCAGAAGATCCCCTCATACAGTTTGTCAAAAGTAATACAATGGCTGAAGTCAACTGATTCAACATCTTGAAATACATTAAATTTCAGTATTAATCAGAGGTAGCTGTCAACCTCTCCATTCAAAAATGAGGGACAAAGCAAAAAGTAATGAGAAAAAAGACCAAAAATCAGGGACACAATTTACACTATGGTGCTATTCATTTGGAAAGCTGTTTGATTAAATGGATTTGTATTAGCATGCTTTTACTGATACATGGATGTGTGTCTGTGTTCACATATATATATATATATATATATATATATATATACACACACACACACACACACACACACACACACACACACACACACACACACACACACACATTTCATGTATATTTAATTTAAAACTGTATATAAGACCAGTTGGCATAATGGTTAAGGTCTTTGCCTCCCAAGCACAAGGTAAAATATTTGATCCTGACCTCCGTCCAATGCCTGTTTGGATTCTGCATGTTTTTCCTGTGTCTTGGTGTGGTTCTGCCTACCTCTAAAAAACATGCTGAGTGTTTCCATCTCAAACTCACCCAAGTATGGAGCTGAGGGACTCAACACATACTGTAGATGATGCTCTACAAAGGGAGAGTTGCACAGACCAACCACTTTGGTTATCTATTGTGGTGTGCAGTCTCCACAACATAGGAGAACAAGGATCACAGACTACATGCCGTGGTAGGGCTTGCCACTTGATTATATGCAAATATGACTCTAAGTTATTTGATCATGTTGAGCAGGCCTACTCTGATTTACGTGAGGAACCCATGTAGAATGTGAGAAGGGTGTATGTGCCTCTATTGGCCAGTGCGTGTCCACCATAAAGCCCAGCAGTCCTGGTTCAATAAGTTACTGGCCAGACAGTGTCCATTTGCCCAGATTGGGTTATCTGTGATGGCTCTGCTGAGTGAAAGCTGAATGTGAAACTCATCAACCTGCCAAACATGAACTAAGAATTGCTACACATGTAGGATGTAGCCTGGAAGTGGACGGCATGATGATAAGGAGGAGGTTGGACATGTATCCAGGAGGCATGTTGGAAGGGCAGTGCAGCAAGGCCACTTGGCTCTGGATCCAGAGTCTACTGCTCACGAGAAAGGCAAGCTAGAAATGGTGTGGGAATTGTGGTGAAGGAGAGGCTTCAGAAAACAGTGACAGATGTCATCAGAATTAGTGACAGACGCATGGCAATCAGACTCCAGCCTAATGACAGGGCAGTATACATAATCTCAGCCTATGCCCCAAAACAGGGTTCTGATAACAGTTTTAAGGTTAATAAATTAAAGAACAAAAAGAGCAAAACAGAAGAACTGTAATTCCAAACAGAATGTAGTTTTAGCTTTGTACATGACATACTGATGAAAGAGACATTGTGACTGAATACAATTAGGGCTAATAAATTAAAAAAACAATGAGATTTAAACAAGTATTATATTTCTAGACTGAATTTACAGTTTTAGATAGCTTTATAAATGACAAAATGGTGAAAAAGGTATTGAGAAAAATGGCATATACAAATAGGCCCCGATTCCAAAAGACCTGCTCTCAGTGGAAGCGACCACTTACACTGAGAGCAGATGTTTTGGAATCTGGTCCCCACACTAAGCCTGTTTATAGATATTCCTTACACCAAAGCAAATCACTTACACTGAGAGTGGGTATCCCATTTGATAGTATCCCACATTCATTGCTAAAAGAGTGTTTAAAATGTATAAGATACACCCCACACTGACCAACTACATTACAGTGACCATGAAAAAGTGTCAGACCACTCTGCAATTAATTCATGATAAAGGACAGATTATTATCCCAGGGATAAAAATTCAAAAGGGGATATTCCAGGGTGACTCTCTGTCACCATTTTTATTCTGCTTTGCCATTAACCCATTAAGCTGTTTACTTAACAACTTAGGCCTGGCTACAATTTGGCTCCTAGAAAACAACAAATTCTAATGACTTCTCATCTTCTCTTTGTTGATGATTTAAAACTGTATAGCTCATCAGATGAGGAACTGAAAGCACAGCTGCAGGTTGCTAAAACTTTTTTAGATGATATAAGAATGTCCTTTGGTCTTGATAACTGTTTAAAGCAGGAAAGCTGCAGCACAAGGAATACATCAATTTGGGACAAGAATGTGATATAAAAGAACTTGAGCAAGAGGCAGTGTATAAATATTTGGGAATTGATGAAGGATCAACAACAAAACATGAACAAATGCAAATAAAACTTAGTAAGGAATAGTTTAGAAGACTTAATTCTGAAAACAGTGTTCACATCTAGGAACAAAATCCAAGCTATAAACCAATTTGCTCTTCCTGTTCTAACTTACAGTTCTGGAATGACTGACTGGCCCCAAAATGTACTGGATAGATTAGATAGGAAAACAAGAAGGATGCTTCATGCTCACCAAATGACTTATAAAAATCGGTGTATACCAAGATTATATATTCCCCATTCCGAAGGAGGGATGGGCCTGCTTGAAATTGATTACAAGTACAGATCTGCAACTGTGGGACTCCACACATATCTGATGATCTCACAAGACCCAAATGTAGTGAAAGTTTTGAAACATGAGAAGAATAAATCTAAGATGACTTCTCTGCTTAATTTAGCAGAAGCATATTAGCGTCAAGCAGGAATGGAAATCAAACCAGAAGTAGATAAAAGGCAGCAACTGAATATGCCATAAAACAAAAGAAAGAATATAAGGTGAAGGATCAGATGAGCAGGCAAGAAATGTGGAAAAAGCATAAATATTGTTGCAAGTATAAAAAGCTTCTGGAAGAACCTCATGTTGATCAGGAAAGAACACAGGAATGGTTAAGGAGAAGCAAATTCAAACCAAGAGATGAAAGGCTAATATTGGCAGTCCAAGATAATGGGCTACGTGCACAGTGGTTTACAAAGTCCATTGAACATATGGGAGAAACAGACAAATGTAGGTTTTGTAAAACCGAATTGGAAACAGTCACACACCTCATTGCTGGTTGTGACATACTAATGGCAGAAGGACTGCATACTGAAAGGCAAAATAATGGGGCAAGACTGTTGCACTGGGGATTGTGCAAACATTATGGTATTGAATTGGCTGAAAAACACTGGAAACATGAGCCACAAAGCATCATAGAAAATGATGAAGTTTATATCACATGGGAGCATGCATTACCAACAGTTCAAAAGACAGATGCTAGAAAACCAAATATAGTGGTCCAAGAAAAGAAGACAAAAGTAGCATTGATCATTGAAATCACCACACCCAGTGACTACAGTGTCTTCTGTACAGAGAGAGACAAAGTCATAAAATATCAGGATCTGCAGGCAGAAACGAGAGCCATGTGGAAGAAAGATACTCAAGACAGTTCTAATAGTAGTTGGAGCAATTGTTCTTATAAAAAAGAATCTACAATCGTATTTAGATATGTTACCAATTCATGTAACCCCATACAAATTGTAGAAGGAGTCATTACTAGGTACATTGCGAGTGCTGCAAAGAGCACTTTTGGCTGAAATAAAAAAATAAAACATCAAAGACTGAAACAATACTAATTTCCTGAACTTTAATCATACTTTGACTTAGGAATGGGGTCCATTTCTGTCATGGCATTAGAAACCCAAAAGATCTGGAGGAATTAAAAAAGAGGGGGTCTTTTGGAATCAGGGCAGAATTGCACGGAGATAAACTCTTTTGGAATCTGGCCCACAGTCTTCAAACCATACCTCTCAACTGTCCCTAATTTCACAGAATGCCTCTGATTTTGCTTTATCATTGTCTCCTGTAAAATGTTTGATTTTCTGATAAGCTCATTATGTATTACAGTCCGTCAGTAATACCAGACATTAAGAGTTTTTTACTTCTTGTTCTGAAAATGCATGTTAATGGAAAACCTGTTACTTCGTTAACTTTTTAAGTGAGATGATTTTGGGCCTTTGTCTCACAGTATGTTTGCTTCCGTCCAAAATTTTTGAGCAAAGTAAGCCTGTTTACAGAATCAGGAAAAATGTAACTAGACTGATTAGAATATCACTGATGTTGATCTGTTATATTGATTTATTTCTTCTGGTTCTTAAAATATAATGATAGCTGTTTAAAGAAATCACCATATTATTTGTCAAAATTCTACAACTATCACAGATTTTCTGAAAAAATGTCCTGGCAGATAGTTACCCTGTAGTCAAGAATCTTGAGTTGTTCAACCTTCCTTTGCCTACAGTGTGACTCTGAGCAAGTCTGTTATACAGACACCACTCTGGGGCAACTGGGAAACAACATGCCTAGTAATTACCTACTGTTGTTGCCCTCTATTTTAGATGTTAGTCTAGCTTCAAAAGACCACTATAACTGATTTGTAAAATCTTTCTGTACTTTAAACAGGATTTACTTACTGGGTTAGGATTGTTTTTGAAAACAGTGTTAATATCTTCTTTGCCTGTATTTAGATTTTTTAAACACAAGGAGGAAACAAAATAACAGACTAAGCTGTAAACTGATGGAACAGAACATCTGAAGGACAAGCACTTGTTAAAATTTAAGTTGGATCTGTGTGCAGTCTCAATGAATGAAGCACACCCATCGTATCCATGTAGACAATACCCACACCAAAAAATAACAATGGTAACAAATACTGCAGGTGAAAAGAACACATAGAACAACAGTGAGAAAGCAACTGATAGTCTTGCCCTATGCATTATAAGGGATTAAACAGAAGAAGAAATATGATGCTTTAAGAAAACTGGTGCTCTGGAGTTGCAAACTCAACAACCACTGCCACTGGAACCTGCTAGAAAATATTGTGTGACAGTAAAGCCTAGACATATTATTTCTAATCCACAGCAAGTAAAGAAAAAAACTTTACCTGGATGAGCCATAAGCAGGCTGAATGAAGCAAAGATGCTCAGAGACTTCAGCTACCATTGTGGGTGCTTATTTATATATTTAATTACATTTTAGTAACCTGTTGATTGATTGCAGAAGAAATCTCCATTTTACTGAGCAGATAATTAGTAAAACACACAGATCAAAATCCCAATATAATTATATATACTTTCATAAGTTATTGAAATTCAAAGCAGTAATACAGCACCTGTAAAAAAAAAAAAAAAAAACCCCCAGATGATGGCACAGCAACAACAATACACTCAGTGAGACTGCTTGCGGTGGATGATGGTTTGTAAACTATGATGACACAAACACGTTAAAGAGTTAGTTAAAGAAGGGAAAAAGAAGAAGGAAGCAAACGGAAAATATTAAAATAATACAAGTTATGTTAAGCCAAATGGGGAGAGACCAAAGATAACACATTAGAGAAACCAGAACAAGGACAGTATGGAACTAGATATAAGGAAGTAAAATGAGAGATCAGGAACCAAGTAACTATAAAGGTCATACTAAGAAATAAAAGAGCTTTAAAAATCGCATACATTTATCTCAAAATGAAAGGCATTTACTTGCAAGCCTAAAAAGAAGGCAATCAGGATCAGACACACACACAAATTATACTATTTCTGGAAGCTGCATAAATTCACAAAATGCTGATTACCTACCTTACAGGAGACAGTTTTATTTTTCATTATTTATTACTTTCAATGTGTTCATCATGTGAGCCCTGCTGGGTGGTGCCCATTTTCAGAAAGGTCCCAAGGCTAAATGTTCCTGAGAATACCATATGATAATAACAGTGTAACATAATATTACAGACCAGTAGAATACAATAGTGTAGACATGCTATACCCCAAGAGGTAATGATTATATTCACTTCTAAATAAGACACTACTGACAACAAAAACATAAAAATGCAAAATGTCTATGAGTGATAAAGTATCACAAACAAGAGATTTTAATTTCATTTAGTGGAAAAGCTAAGAAAACCAAGAATGCAAGTATCATAAACAAAAGCTTTTACTTCTGTACACAAGATAAGACAACCAGTAAGTATTTTACTTCACACACAAGATAAGCTAACCAAATAAGTAGAAATGTCAAGTTCACAGTTATACTCCTAGATACTACATGAACACCCATACTATAACCAGCAAAAACAGATTACCATGTTACATGGAAGGTAGATAAGCTTACACATTTGTAAATGACTACAAACTGCATTCAGTAGGAATACAAAGACCAAAGTACAAGTTAACTTCATATCAAATGGATAGGGGGATCTTTAGGAAAAATTATTTAAAGGCTAACAAGCTGTCGTGTTACCTAAAAATACCAGCTAGATGAAGCAACTTTATAAACCAGTGTTAATAAATAAAAAGACAAACGGGTTCCTTTTTATTGCCTCTGATATGAACTATCAGTCTTTTCATCTTTTAAGCCACCTAACTACTCATAGGCAAGCAAACCCATCTATAACAAGCCAAGGATGAAAAAGAATGTATAGCAGGATAATATATCCATCAGTGGGAGATTGTTTAACCAAGAAGGCCCCAACAGAGCTCCTCATCTGTTCTACTAGTTTAATGTCAATAAATCTAGGGCACAAACATTGTGCCTACAAAAAAGAGAGAAAAAACTACCCTCCAACTTTAAATGCACTAACACCATGGTCGTTCTACCTTAGCAGTAAGAAAACATTTTTACTTCCTTTCGCCAATGTTCAGCAAACCTGCAGCAAGCTTACATATTAATACCATCCAGTGTTTTATCAGTGCATCTACTTACAGTGATGATACCTTTAGTGGTGTCCACGAATTGTTTCTGTTGCTGGGTGAAAAAAATGTAAGCATAGCTTATGGACTGGCATCCAAATGTGTCAGTCTTCACCTAAGGGTGATTGCCCATTCATTCATTACATTCTTAAGCAGCTGATGTCAGCCCTATGGGTTATATCGTATCATTTACAACTTAGTGTCTGCCTTCTGTATCTGGTAGTCTACACCCAGGGGGGGTTGGGCTGTCCAGTCATTTATTCTGATGCAACCAGTCCAATCTGAAATGGGAGTAAGCAGCCCAAAAAATAAAATAACCAATGAGAGGAACTGTTAGCTGGCCAATGTAATGCAGCCATGGCAGAGTTTGCCAATGGTTGAATAATTTTGAAATGGTCAAATGGAAATGGTCAAAAGTTCAGGGATGGGACTGGGGGCCAAGAAACTAGGAGCCAGTCTGGTACCAGATCTTTCTCAGGAAATCACTGGTCCGGGATGAAGGAAGGGTTTTTCTCGGCAAGGGGCTTAATCTGAACCTCCAAGTAGACGTAAATAGGCTCCACGATGCTTCCTTCACTGGCTATGACAGGTCTGTAGGGTGGATCCATCAAGTTTTTGTGGGGCTTTGGTATGCCAAAAAAATTGTGGAGCATGGGGTATCAGCAATCTAGATATCCATTTTATTATATATTTTTTAAAACGAATTATTTTTACTACTCTATTATTCATGAATTTCCCCAGTACATTAGGCAGATCTGATGAAGCATGAATGAAAGCGCTGCTTACACAACTCATTACCCATAAGCTGTATTGACTATCCATAAGATGGTGAATTTACCATATTAAGGCACCACTTCATTCATTCAATAACATATCAACGGTGCTCTAAAGCCACCTTAAGCCAATATAACTTTTCAGGATCCGTTAACTAATGATGACAAAAATGGAAAGCTAAACTAGTTTGATCTGATCCCCATGGCATACACTTGCACATCGGGTTTTTCTTTTAATGCATCCCCAGGTCAAAATTTAGTCTAGGTCTGTAATGTTGATTTATGTTTCAGCATCTACTATTTTAAATGGCAACAGATTAATCTTAACTGTTAATCTTTTTTTCCAAAACCCGTTGTATTTCTGATGGTTGTCTGACTTGGCAAAAATGAAATGATATGTCCATTGGTTGAGCTAGGACGGTTGGAACCAATCACTCATGACCCGGACTAATGACAGCCATTGGCAGAAATTGTCCTTGGCCTCAAACAATGACATATATGAATTGAGTTCCATAACCAATTGGAATTCAATTGTACTTCCATGCCTTTCTATATGTCTTTTGCAAACTAGTTACTCATATCTATTGTAAAAAGTATATATAAAAAATACTGAATATTTGTTGTACAACTTATTACACAGCACTTTGCCTACAATTCTTTCAATAAAGTTCCACCTTCTTGCTAATAGAAAGCTTCGTTTTGGATTCTATTGGACCAATTTTTTGCATTACAGTAATGCTTACTGGGGATCACGGACTTCAGCTACACTAATGACATGGCTTTTGATCAGTTCTCTGCAAATGTTGAAAATGTCTCAAGCTATTGACTGAAACTGCTTGAATCTACTGGAGCTCCTTTCCCGTCATTTAGCCATTTTATTGCTTTTGTTTTTTTGCTTGGGTTTGACTAGCACATATAACCATTAGAGAGCCTCCAGTACAATCCCTTTCCAACACAGCAGTGCTAACAATTTAACATTTAGGCATGGAATGTTACTATGAATAATGGGGGGGATTCTTTGCGAAGATAGGGAGAAGTCAGGCATCTGTTGTGAGGATGAGTACTGCACACAACTATACCACAATATGTCACTATTCCTGTCATCGCAACATTTGGCAGCAATTATCCCATGGACAACCAGCAAAGTAACACCACCATGGCCTTGACAACAATCTAGTCTGTAAGATGCTGACTTTAGGCTATTGTGCTCTTTCACTAACAGCAGAGAAGGAGAACCCCAGGAAGAAAGGAAACAACTGTCTCTCTCATACAATATGCCCCTGGCATATCAACAAATTGGTTTAGTCACAGTATCACAGCTAAATATTTAGCAAAAAATGTGCTTAGTCCCTGGGTCTCTCAACTTACTACTTCTACAGGAAACAACTGATCTGCCTTCCTAAAATACTTGGCCCTGATAACATATGCAAGTGCTTTCTAGGCTCTCTCTTGTAAAGAATATGCTCCCACATATCCTATGGATGTGAAAAGAATGTCCAGAATTTCAGCAGATGAGTATTTGCACAGGATATGTTCCTGAGTGGTTGCTCTCAAGTGACAGTCAATTCTTTGAAGGCTTGTAGTTGGAGCTATCGCCCCTGGTGCAGACAGGATGCTGTCCATGCATGGAAGATTAACTACCTTCAAATGGAAAGCAATGGACAATACCAGGTGTCAAACCTGTATTATTAGTTTGCAAAAATGGTCTGATCTTGTGCTGTTTTACTTGTGTATCTACCACATTACTATCAAAATATCCATGCATACACGGAGAACTCCAAGATGCAATTATTTTGAATGCTTCCAGAGCTGAGATACAATGAAATTTCTTTTAGGTAGGTGGGCATCTTCATTTGTGACAGAGAACATATCTTCAGAATGGCCATACAATCTACATGCTCCAATTACCCAGAGTCTGACACATCCTTATTTGAGCTCAAGATCACTTGAAGATGCAGAAAGGATTTTCTTGAATTTAGGAGAAATGCATCCATTAAGCACTTTATAGTTTTCATTAAAGCCAGGATCAGTACAATTTCTTGCTCTAACAGTCCACCATCCAATCCCACAGATTCCATAACTAGTACTGGCACTTTGTCATATTAAGTCTGGCATGCTGAACCATTCTGAAACCAGATGACATATGACCCGGGATTGCCAGAAAAGTCCTTGCCAAATGACTGGCCTTAGATACTGCCCCAGAAAAACAGAGAACACTTCCTGTGCACTTGGCATTCTTTTAGGAAGAATCCACGATTGTTCTTAGAAAGGACTTTTTATATCCAAACGCAGCGTTCTTGAAATCTCTTCAGCAACTGCAGCTGAGACACAAGCAACTGTTGAATCATTCTGTGAATCACTATGAAGCTTCCTTTTCAGAGATTTATTTTTCTAACATGCTCTGCTGTCATAAAATACTACATGTATGTACACAATATACTTAAAACATAATCTGTTTTCAGTATTAATGTCCATAGTTCATGAAGACTTCTGAACGGTACAGTAACTGAAGGCCACAAGATTCTGTGTTAAAGCACCAAAGTCACGCCTGTGTGCCTGTGGTAAAATAATAAAAAGGCACAACCTTTCTGTGTGTTTGTTTGTTTTAGGAAAGGCACTAAATCTTACATTTACCTTCAAGTTTTTTAAAGCAATTAACACTCAGAAGATGCAGCTTGATAGATCACAGGTCCCACCTACAATGTTTGGCATCAATAAAAGACAAGGAACTCTAACAGTAACATTTTTTTCACTCCAGAAAACAAGTAACTGAACTCAGCATTCCACAGAAATAACCAAATACTCAATGTTTTCAAATTACATTTTTTTTACAATCAAGTTTAGATTCACTCCATTTAAAAATACTTCCGCAACAAAATGTTTTGTGAAACACTACTGCAATCTATATAGTTTTACAAAACATGATACAAAATAATCACAATCATGCAACACTGAGAAAATGTATTTCACTCTGAACACTTCAAGGAAAGTAAAAATAAAATTCTCAACCTCAGGCTCAGAAAAGCTGTTCTCTGTTTAAGGATGTGGTTGAGAAATCTAAGAATCTCAGTCCAAGGGAATTTAGTTATTCTTGCATACATGCATTCTCACACAGCCGATATCAGCCTGATGGGAAGCATACACTGCCTACTGACTGGAATGTATGACTGACCAGATATTGTAATGACAGGGACATAGATGTATCTACCCCAATGTCAAAGTCTAGCCCACACAAATCAAAGCTTGTTTATCAATGAGAACTGATCACAACTCTTCAGTGTCACATAGGGGTACATTCTAAAAAGACAGATTGTAACAAATATGGCTACTGTATGATAGGCCATCTCTCTAATGCAATAATATTGCTGGGACATCACTAAAACTTACTGCAACATACATCAGGGATAAGAAAAAGGGCTTTACGGCAAGAGAGAGTCTGGTATGCACATACAGTGCCTGAGTGTCTGGTACACAAATGCAGTGCCTGAGCATCTGGCACACAAATATGGTGCCAGAGCATCTGGTACACACATACAGTGCCTGAGCATCTGGTACACACATACGGTGCCTGAGCATCTGGTACACACATCAGTGGCTGAGCGTCTGCTACACACATACAGTGCCTGAGCATCTCATACACACATACAGTGACTGAGCGTCTGGTACACACACATAGTGTCTGAACGTCTGGTATATACATACAGTGCCTGAGTGTCTGGTACACACACATAGTGCCTGAGTGTCTGGTACACACATACAGTGCCTGAGTGTCTGGTGCACACATATAGTGCCTGAGAGTCTGGTATACACATATAGTGCCTGAATGTCTGGTGCACACATATATTGCCTGAGTGTCTGGTATACATATATAGTACCTGAGTGTCTGGTACATACATACAGTGCCTGAGTGTCTGATACACACACATAGTGCCTGTGTGTCTGGTATACACATACACTTCCTGAGTGTCTGGTGCACACATATAGTGCCTGAGTGTCTTGTATGCACATACAGTGCCTGAGCACCTGGTACACACATACAGTGCCTGAGCGTCTGGTACAAACACATAGTGCCTGTGTGTCAGGTATACACATACAGTACCTGAGTGTCTGGTGCACACATACAGTGCCTGAGCGCCTGGTACACACACACACACACACACACACACACACACACACACACACACATAGTGCCTGAGCATCTGGTATACACATACAGTGCCTGAGTGTCTGGTGCACACATATAGTGCCTAAGTGTCTGGTATACACATACAGTGCCTGAGTGTCTGGTGCACACATATAGTGCCTAAGTGTCTGGTATACACATACAGTACCTGAGTGTCTGGTGCATACAAACGGTGCTTGAGACTGTGGAACTTCTAAGATGTACACATGTTTTTTCTTATTGCATAGCTGACCTACTTCACAAAAGTAAGATCGTAATCTAGACACAAACTTAGGTTTTTAACAGAGGGGACAGTTTCACTGAGGCAGTGTCACTGGTGTTTATATCAGTGAAGCTGCAACTGTCTTCTGGTATATTTTTATTAACATGGCACATAAAAAGGCTTGGTCTTAAAAGCACTGAACACAGCACTGTTTTGTACAGCCCATGCTCAAGGCAGATAAAAATCTGATGCAGAGCAGAATGGACCTTATCCAAACTACAGCACAGGCCAAAGAGCAATCCTTATGCTGGAAATGTCAACTCTACCACAGAATAGTCTCATCTTCTACTGTAGTTCTTTATCACACATCATTTAACAAATGAAAATCAAACAAGGAGTTTCAAAGGCAGTAAACAATAAAGATCACACTATCAAAAGTTGTACTTCTGTACTTACTAACTGGTACTAGGAATCAAAATCTACACCTTACCCTTTGAATGTGATATGACAAGTAATCCCCCATCATTACTAAAATCACTGCTTTTGTATATATCTCCTCCAGAGTAGTACCTAGTGCTCTCCTGAAATGCACACCTGTCTTCCCTCCCACCCAACCAGAAAAGGTGTGTAGCTGTAAGCATCTACCCCTCCCCAATCTCGCAAACAATTAAACCTTTTCTTTAAATATTTTTCCTTCCATTTCCCTTCCTTCTGTTAGCTAGTCACACTGCAGACAAAGAATACTCTTCCGTCCCATATGGCAGCAACAATCAACCTATTAGCTCTAGTATTTTAAATGTACCCACCTTTGCAGCATTCATAACAAACAATCTGCTCTAACCAAAACATCTGTCAGCTAAATGAAAGCCATATATTATCAGCACCTTAACTTGCAAACTATAGTTAAGGGGTTATCTCAGCACCACAGGAAAAGGCCAGAATTACACATCTCAAGGTAACGCTGACCTAAAATACCTTTTTATATTAAAATCAGAATGATTCCAATTAAAGAAAAGTTTCCATCCTACCTTCCTGCATATTCACCATATAAGCAATGATTACCCCACAGCTTCCGGTTAAAAAGAAAGCAAATCTTAACCAGTTAGTGGGAACCATGCTATTCATTATCATGACTTCTCCCTTCCACAGTAACAGTCAAGATATGGCTAGCTTACTGTTGTTATGCAAGGTAAGCATTTCAGATGGTTAGCCATTCATGATCTCTAGCCATTTGTTTAGATATGTCAAGAGAAGCACACAAGCTGATCTTTAGGTATGGTCTTGCTCTTACATGATTATTTGTTTCTACAAATACTGACAAAACACCATACATACACATAGGTCAGGGGGAAAAGTACACAGTTACCCATGGCAGCAAGCCATTCCATTTTATCTTATTTGTTTATTATGGTAATCAGGATGGGTGTGATTCTGAATGACAACAGCAAGATTAAGTATATTACTAGAGATTTTTTCTTTCACTTTTGTAATCACACAACAGAGATGATACACAAAAATTAGCTACCTTTTGAAGGGGCAGTGTGTGTGTGTGTGTGTGTGTGTGTGTGTGTGTGTGTGTGTGTGTGTGTGTGTGTGTGAAATTAAAGGGCAGTTACATCATCACAGTAAAATGGCCATTGGTAATGCTTGTTGAGAGTGCAGACAGTGCATATATAATACAGAAACAAGATGGAATACATTATTTTGGTCATTTTTTCTTTCACTTTCATTAAGATCTAACATCAGAGGGGCACAGAGAAGATGTGTATCTTTTTGGGGTATGGAGGCATTTTATGTGTGAAAGTGAAGGGATGTTACATGACCACTACTGAATTATCACTGATATTGCTTGTCAGTGTCAGTGTATATACTTGTGAGCAAAAAGTTGTACATTACAGTGGCCATGATGTCTTTCATTTTCTTCACAATAACACATCAGTAGAACACATAAAGTGGCTATCATTTTGGGGGCTGACTATATGTAAAAGTAAAGGACAATGACATGACCACTGTGAAGCAATCACGGTTAGGCTTGTTGGGGCAGTGTATATATGAGTCTAAGAACAACAATTTCAAATACATCAGATGTGTACACAGGTGACTATCTTTTAGGTGTATGGGTGAGAAGGCATGATGTGTGTATATGTGAAAAGATATGACAGAGCTTTGTTGAATGATTATTGATATGACTTGTCTGAAGCAATCTGTCAGAAAAAAAATTAAATACATAACTGTGGACATTACGTCTTTTGTCTTCTACACAATGATACAGAACTGTAAACAATGAGTGGCTATCTGGTTAAGGACATGCTACTTATGAAAGCAAATGGACAGTCACACAACCACTAATATAGTCTATTGGGAGAAGTACATTTGTCTCAGAGCAACAAGCTGAAGTATATAACTATGAACATATGATGTGTGTGTGTGTGTGTGTGTGTGTGCGCGCGCGCGCACGCACATGAGTGTTTGCGCATGCGCGCGTGTGTGTGTGTTTGTGCATGCGTGTGTGTGTGTGTGTGTGTGTTTGTGTGGGTGTGACTTATTTGCAGTCAAAGACAATGCACTTTCTCAGTAAGGTTACATTCCATTTGGATCAGTTAGCATTTATTATATTTTAGAAACATAATGAAGACGAAGCTTATGTTTTGGTTTTTAAGATGTTATTTTATTGTTACAGTTTTTCATCACCATTGCAAATATCTTTAAGTTTAGAAGAAAAATTCATAGCTAGAGGTTATGATACAAAATTAGTTTGGAGTAAGCAATGTCATGCTAAACTGACTAGTACAGAGCAACTACTTTCCAGACAGGAGAATGTGACCAATAGAGTAAATTGAAAACAATTTTTGGCTTACTACCACAATTTAAGGTACAAATGCTTTCAACTTTTAATGTGTTTTTTTTTTTTTAGAAATTTTGTTGATTAAAAATGAAACTTTGGAAAATTACTTCTCTTATTTTAAACATGTGCAAATGACTAAAGACTCACAAACCCCTTCAGGCAATAGACCTTTTTGGTTGTTCTCCCACTGGCAATTGTATTATGTGCACGCATTTGCTAAAGACCAAGAATTTTACTTCTGAAACTACCCACAAAATGTTTTGAAACAAGGCAATTGATTACTTGTAACAGTGTTAATGTTGTACATTTATCAAAATTCTCCTTCAGCACATTTTTTGCTGAGCAGAAAAACTATTTATACAAACAGGGAACATCACTTCATTTCAATGATGCAGGCTGCCACAAATAACAAATTGTGGTAAACAAGCATATAAAAATTCACACGACTGCTGAGTTTTCATTTGTGAGTATTGATAGAGTGGTCCCACTCAAACAAAACCCCTTTGATATATACTGAAAATTGGACTTTAAGGAAATATTTTGGATTATTAATCTTGGGGCACCTTTCTAGCCTGGATTAAACTAAAAAAAAAAAAAAAATATATATATATATATATATATATATATATATATATATATATCTGTGTGTGTGTGTGTGTGTGTGTGTGTCTGCGTGCTTTTTTGATTGGGTGAAAGTCACCAGCTGAGTTTTATTTCCAATAACCAGATGCCAGATTCAAACTTGTGATGTACAAATGTATCCAAAAGGAAAACAAATGAAACTCCACCATTGACAGGTAGCAAAAAATGATATGCGCTTATGTCCCGTTAAATTACACCGGAACTTCATCAGATGACATCACTAAAAAAGTAAACAGTTTAAAATCCATTAAAATACAATCAAATGGCCAGGATTAAACAAAGCTAAATCCCTTTCATGCTTATTGAAATTAAAAGCCAATTCTATATAGTTTTTATGTGTCTATTAGGAGTAACTAGTTATGTTATTTTATAAAATTTATTCAGTTCATGTTAGGAAGAATTATTTAATATGTGTTTTCGGCTTACATTCTATTTGGTGCTATAATGGGTTCATTGTTGTAGGTGTGTATGAATTCTGCAAGTTGACTGGATTTTAATGGATTTTAAACTGTTCACTTTTTTAGTGATGTCATCTGAAGAAGTTCCAGTGTAATTTAACAGGACAAAAGCGCTTATCATTTTTTGCTACCTGTGGATGGTGGAGTTTTATTTGTTTTCCTTTTGGATATATTTGTACATCACAAGTTTGTATTTGTCATCTGGTTATTGGAAATAAACTCAGCTGATGACTTTCTCCATTTAAGCTGTTTTATCAAGACTTTTTGATTGGGTGAATCTATCAGCTCATTTCATGGAGGGTTTATTTAAAAGTTTTTTTTTTCTCCTTAATTATGGGGTTATTGTGCTAAAAAAGCTTTTTGAAACATGGTCTGTTGCTGTATTTGCACCAGTTGTTTCAATAAAATCCATAAATCTAGATATATACAGATATCTATCTATCTATCTGTATATATATATATATATATATATATATATATATATATATATATATATATATCTGTTGTTGTCTTTCGGCTTTTCCCAGTTAGGGGTTGCCACAGCGGAACTCTGGTCCGCTAATGATTGGCAGTAGATTT
The DNA here is from genome assembly GCF_019279795.1 of Protopterus annectens. Taxonomy (NCBI): domain Eukaryota; kingdom Metazoa; phylum Chordata; order Ceratodontiformes; family Protopteridae; genus Protopterus; species Protopterus annectens. The sequence continues at coordinate 895,913,565 of NC_056746.1, forward strand.
TCATGAACCCCGAGGTGCCAGCTCGATGTTCAACCTTTCAACCATTCAACGCCCATTTACGCATGTCTTTCCAACACCCACCCAACCACGGGGAGGACATGCAGACTCCACACAGAAGGCACTCCCCACACTCCAGCCGAGAATCGAAAGTACAGTTTTGTACCTACCATAAATGTAGATGTTCGAGGATCCACATTGCTGCAGTCCTAACAATTGGGGGTAGTCCGCTGTCCCAGTCGGCCCGAATACCAAAGTATATGGCTGACGTTGGTCAAGGCGCATTAGTCTGACGTCAGGACGTCAGGGTACTAATGCGCATGACCGACGTCATATCCTCAGTCTTTTCTTGCCCCAGATGTCAGAAGACCCTAAAAAGACAAGGCCAAAACCAAAACCACCAAACACTCCTGCACCAAAAATATGTACAATATATACAAAATTACAAGAGTATAACCTCACCCCCACAACCACCCCTAAACACAGAGGGGAAGGAGGGAGGGTAAATTGGACTGCAGCAATGTGGATCCTCGAACATCTACATTTATGGTAGGTACAAAACTGTACTATGTTCTTCATTCCACATTGCTGCAGTCCTAACAATTGGGTAGAATCCCAAAGCAGAGGTAAGGGAGGCTGGCAAATCATAAAGAAGCAGGAGCTGTAAACATGCCTTGCAAAATAGCTGTGGCAAAACCAGCCCTAGATTTAGAGTAGAGAGGAAGGTGGTAATGCTTAGAGAAAGTATGCACTGAACTCCAAGTAGCTGCCTCCAAAATATCCTTAGTTGCCACCCCTTAGAAATGCTGTTGAAGTGGCAGTAGCCCTAGTGGAATGAGGCCTAATCCCAGCTGGAATCTCCTTGCCATGATGGGAATAACAAAATGCAATGCAAAACCCAATCCACTTAGAAATAGTTTGTTTTGACACAGGCTTGCCCTGAGAACTCAAAGCAAAAGAAACAAACAACTGCTGAGACTGCCTAAAATCCTTAGTCCTGCTTAAATAATAACGCAACTGCCTGTGTACATCTAAAGTGTGCAAAATCTTTTCCCCTTATTTTGGGGATCTGCATAGAAAGTAGGCAAATGAATAGTTTGGTTTAAAGCCACACTAGAAACCACCTTAGGCATAAAAGAAGGATTAGTACGTAATGATACCCTATCCTTATGGAAAATCAAAAAGGCTCTACCGCCATAAGGGCCTGCAATTCAGAAACCCTTCTTGCAGAAGTAATGGCCAACAAAAAGCAGTCTTCCATGACAAGTATTTCAATTCAGCAGTAGCCGAGGCTCAAAAGGTTGTAGAGTAAGTTTCTCCAACACAAAATTGAGATCCCAAGCAGGAGTAGGAGCTCACGTGGGGGTCTTATATTCTTTGCCCTCTAAGAAATTGCTTGAACAAAGGATGCGAAAACAATGGTGGGTCACAATCATAGTGAGCTGAAATTGCTGCAGCATGAATCTTAATGGAAGAGAAAGACAAACCGTTGTCCAATAACTCAGTAAGATATTGAAGAGCCACACTCAAATTAGGCTCAGAAATCTCCAAATTCTTTGCTGCACTCCAAAATAAAAATCTCTTCCATTTTTCTGCGTACACTTTCCTTGTACTAGGTCTTCTGGCTTCCATAATCACATTTAAAACTTGTTGAGGAAGTTGAGACCTGCTGTGTTTCAAAACAGAATATGCCAGGCTGTTAGATGAAGAGAGTGAAGCTTGACATTGAGCAGGTGACCGTCCCTCTGAGACAACAGGTGTGGAATCAAAGGTAAAGGCCATGGAGGCTTCCTTACCAGACTCCTCAGTAATGGGTACCAGTGTTGCCGAGGCCAATCTGGAGCTATTAAAATCATCCTTGGCTTGTCTTGTCTGACCTTTAGGAGCACCTTTGGGAGAAGAGGCAGAGGTGGAAAGGCATACACATGAAGATTTTTCCAACTGAAAGAAAGAGCATCCACTTTCCAAGCTGTGTGATGAAACCTCTTTGTGCAAAACTTTGGCAGCTGGTGGTTTAGTGGAGAAGCGAACAGATCTATGTCTGGAGTTCCCCATGACACTGTCAATTTCGAAATACATGAAGATCCAGTTTCCACTCGTGGGGATCCATGATTTGTCTGCTTAACACATCTGCTAAGGAGTTCTGTGCTCGGCAGAAACCTTGCCTGAAGAGTTAGTTGCAAGCTGAGCGCAGTCTCCCATAAAATCATTGCTTGCCTGCATAACGGGTAAGAATGTGTTCCCCTTGTTTGTTGATGTACCACATGACAGTTGTGTTGTCTGTTAGAATCAACACCTGCCCTGGAAGAAGTAACTCCTTGAAAGCCATTAATGCAAACTGGACTGCTAACATCTCCTTCATGTTGATATGTAGATGCTGTAGTCTGGCAGGCCACTTGTCTTGTATCCACTTTCCATTTAGATGAGCTCCCCAAGCAATGTCTGAGGCATCTGTCGTTAGAATCTGACTCGCCTCTGGCCGGGTCACAGAGAGTCCCTTGTTTAGGTGACATTCCTGAGCCCACCACAAAAATTCCTGTTGAATGCAAGGTATTATTTGAATGACAGTGTCCAAATCCTGGCAGTGCTGTGTCCATACATTTTGAGATACCATTGCAGCTTCCTCATATGCAGTTTGGCATTGGGAAGCACCAGAATACAAGATGCCATGAACCCTAAGGCTTGAAGGACTGTCCTTGCAGTCAGCCCGGACTGAAGAGATAGTTGATGGAAGTAAATGGAAAGATTCTTTTGTTTGTCCGGGGTTAAAAGGCCATCTGGGCTGCTGTATTCAGTCTCACACCCAGAAAGCACATGTCTTGAGAGGGTACTAGACTGGACTTTATTTCGCTCACAGAATACCCTAGGCATCTTAGCACTGCTATCACATATTCCAAATGCTGTAAAGGTCTTCCTTTTCTTGAGCCAGAATCAGGCAGTCGTCCAAGTAAGGATAGATTTGTATTCCTTTTAGCCTGAAGTAAGCTATCACTGGAGCCAGAACCTTTGTGAATACTCTGGGCGCAGTAGATAAGCCAAAGGGCAATGCAGAGAACTGATAATGGGAATTTCCAGCTCGAAACCGCAGATACTTCCTGCAACTTAGTCTGATAGGCACATGAAGGTAAGCCTCCTTGAGATCTAAAGTTACCATCCAGTGATCTTTGCCCAGCAGAGGTAAAAGCTGTTGTAACGTCAACATTTTGAACTTGGGAATGTCCAGATAAGTGTTGAGGATAGATAAATCCAAAATTGGTCTCCACGTGTTCCCCTTCTTTGGTACTAGGAACAGGCGAGAATAAAATCCTAGGCCCCTTTCTGGCACAGGAACCGGCTGAATGGCCCCTATTTGGAGTAACAGAGAAATTTGCTTGTGAGCCTCTTTTCTTTGTAGAGGAGGAATGTCTGGCATGCCTTTGAAAGGAGGCAAGGCATGGAAATAAAACCTGTAACCGTGGTGAATGATATCCAAAACCCATCTGTCTTGGGTAATTAAATCCCAATTTTCTTTGAAAAGAGCCAGCCTTCCTCCCAAAGGTGCTGCCAGGCGAGAATGTACTGGCAGCTGAAAAGGCAGGTCATTGGGTCTGTTTACGAAAGGACTGACCCCTGCCCTCACCAGAAGTCTGAGCAGGTGAACTCCCTGTTCTAGGCCTAAAAGAACCTTGAGCTCTGCCCCTACCACGTCTAGACCTACCCCTAGACTGGGAATCATAAGCAGGATATGTCCATCCCTTAGTAGGCCAATTTCTACTAAACTTCGGAGGCTGCACCTGCAAAAAATCTTTAACAGTTTGCATAGACTTAGCCTTGTCCTCCATTTTCTTTAAAACTGTTTCCACAGGCGAACCAAACAACACGTCAGACTGTAATGGAGCATCCAAAATCCTTGTCTTAACATGCTCAGCTAAATTCTGATCCCTCAACCAGGCGTGCCTACAAAGAACAGAACCAGTGGCAGCCACCCTCGAGGAGGCCTGCACAGCATCAAAACCACATTGCAAGGAATGCTTACCCACCTGTTCAGACACATGAACTAAATCCTGCAACTCTTTACACTCAATACCTTCCGCCAGAGCATCCACCTTAGACTTCAATTGTGAAAGGAGATAATTTTGATATTTTAACATGTGAAACTGGCAATTCAACGCCCTCATGGCTAAAGTGGAAGAAGTATACACTTTCTTTCCCCATCTATCCAAAGCCCTTGCCTCTTTATCAGGAGGAACAGGATTTTTAACAACAGAAGCCTTAACACCTTTAGGCCCCTGAGAGACAGTTTCCGGGTCTGCCCTAGGACTCTTAAAAGATACTTATGAGCTTCAGGCACCCTATAGTACCTATCTGGTTTAACTGGGGCAGGAGGCAAAGAATCAGGGTTCAGGGAAGCCTCTGCAAAAACATCTTCCAACACATTCAGAACAGGAGGTATAGCTAAAGGCCTATGCTGGGGTAAAACAAAATTCCCTAAGCCTCTTCCTGGAATCAGAGAAATCTTGACCTTCCCATTTAAAATGCTCCCTCATGGAATGAAGAGTCTCTGAAAATGAAAAATCCTCAGGAGGAGAAGCTGAAGGAGTAGAATCATCCACATCAGAATCAGAATAAGGAGGAAACTCCTGCAAGTCTTCAGCCGAAGACTCAGAAGCCTCGAACACTGCTCAAAACTCTCAAACTCAGGCTCCACCCTAGGCCTCTTATCAGGAGGGGGCATAGAACCTCTAATCATAGTAATCAAATCCTCTGCCATTTTAAGCATATGTTTCTTAGGCAAAGATCCTGAAGAGCTAGGAGAAACCCCACTGAAGTTAAACCTGGCCTGCCTCTCAAAGAAGCCTTGGAAACAGAAGGGAGGCACTAACCACCTTAGGAAGAGAGGGAAGAACAGCCACCTGAGAAGCCCCTTCAGCCTGGCCTACCTCCTGAGAGGACACATCCTGTAACAGTAAAGTCTCTCCCTGAGACTCCAAAGAAACTCCTGGCAGAACCTCCGGCTCCACTGAGCCTTCTAAAGAACCGTCGTCCGGGACTGTCGGTTCTTCCAATCTAGGCTTTGCTGCTTTGTCCTTGCACTTTTTGGACGAAGCGGCGGAGCATCCGGCGGCATTTTATAATTACAACGCTTCCCAAAACTAACCTGGCACAGTCTAACCTTCTCTTAATAGTGCGTTTGTTAAATCTAGCACAAGAGCGGCATCCAACAACGTCGTGCTCAGGCCCTAAACAAGGTATACACAAGGTATGGTAATCCCTATGAGGTATCTGTTTCCCACAAGAAATACAGTTATTCACTTTTTCTGACATCCAGTTAAATACTGAGGCAAGAAAAAACCAAAATATTCCCCAACGGGGTACTTAGCCAACTTTGATTCGGTCTGAAACTCCGACTTCAGAAAATTTCAGAACGCCAACCTGCACTCGCAAAACTGCTTCTGCATCGGACCATGCGGCAAAAAAGACTGGGGATATGACGTCGGTCATGCGCATTAGTACCCTGACGTCCTGACGTCAGACTAATGCGCCTTGACCGACGTCAGCCATATACTTTGGTATTCGGGCCAACTGGGACAGCGGACTACCCCCAATTGTTAGGACTGCAGCAATGTGGAATGAAGAACATTGGGAGAACCTCTTGCTGTAAGGCAACAACACTAACGCTGCACCACTGCGGAAGTATATATATATATATATATATATATATATATATATATATATATATATATATATATGTATACATATATATACTGGATATACTTTGTTCTAAAATACGTTACATCAAGCAAACACTGTAGATGCCCACTTCAAGGAAAGTGCACTTTTGCTGAAGCCTAGTCACCAGATCGGCCGACTAAAAAAAAAACACACAGAAAACATGTTTTGCAAGGGGGCAAGCCCCCACACCCCCCCTACCAACTCCAAGATTGCACTACAGTGAGGAAAAGGGAATATTCCCATTCCGCCCCGTATTGTGTTCTCCGTACTTCATTTTTGAAGTTTTGGTACTTCGAACAACTGAGTTCGACCAAGTGGGTTTTGAAGTACTGAAACTTCGTACAAACGAAGTAAACCCACACACACACACATATATATACATATACATATATATATATATATATATATATATATATATGTGTGTGTGTGTGTGTGTGTGTGTGTGTGTGTATTTATATATCAATATCTACATATCTATATATACAGTGGATATAAAAAATGTACACACCCCTGTTAAAATGCCATTTTTTTGTGATTTAAAAAAATTAGACCACAATAAATCATTTCAAAACATTTCCCTCCTTTAATGTGACCTATAACCTGTACAATTCAATTGAAAAACAAACAAATCTGATATGGAAAAAAATATAAAAAGTAAAAGAAACGTACAATAAGCTGGTTGCATAAGTGTCCACACCCTTAAACTAATACTTTGTTGCATGTGCACACCCTTAAACTAATACTTTGCTGAAGCACCTTTTGATTTAATTACAGCATTCAGTCTTCTTGCGTATACACCTGCCATCAATTAAAGAGACTCTGATTAACCCCAAATAAAGTTCAGCTGTTCTAGTAGGATTTTCCTGACATTTACTCAGTTGCCTGCTACAGAAAAAGCCATGGTTCGCAGACAGCTCACAAAGCATCAAATGGATCTCATTTTTGAAAGGTACTGGTCAGGAGAAGGTGCAAAAACATTTCCACAGCATTGCATATACCATAGAACACACTGAAGACAGTCATCAAACAGTGGAGACGATATTGTACAACAGTGATGTTGCAAAGAACTGGACATCCCTCCAAAATTGATGAAAAGACATGACAAAAACTGATCAAGGAGGCTGCCAAGAAACATAGAGCAACACTGAAGGAGCTGCAGGAATTTCTGGCAAGTGTTGTTTGTATTCTACATGTGACAACAACCTCCTGTATTTTCCATATGTCTGGACTATGGGGTAGGGTTGCAAGATAGAAGCCTTTTCTTAGACAGAAAAACATCCAGGCCTGGCTAAATTTTGAAAAACAATACATCAAGTCTCCCAAAAGCATGTGGAAAATATGTTATGGTCTGATGAGACCAAGGTTGAACTTTTTGACCACAATTCCAAAAGGTACACTTGGTGCAAAAACAACAATTCGCATCACCAAAAGAACACCATCACCATGGGGAAACATGGTGATGGCAGTATCATGCTTTGGGGTTGCTTTTCTTCAGCTGCAACTGGGGCTTTAGTCAAGGTGAAGGGAATTATGAACAGTTCCAAATACCAGTTACTTTTGGCCCAAAACCCTCAGGCGTCTGCTACAAAGATGAAGATAAAGAGGAATTTCACATTTCAGCACAACAATGACCCCAAACATACATCCAAATCAACAAAAGAATGGCTTTGTCAGAAGAAAATTAAAGTTTTGGAATGGCCCAGCCAGAGCCCAGACCTAAATCCAATAGAAAGTCTGTTGTGTGACCTAAAGAGGGCTGTGCACAAAAGATGCCCACTCAAACTGACAGATTTGGAGCGCTTTTGCAAGGAAGAATTGGCAAATATTGCCAAGTCATGATGTGCCATGCTGACAGACTCCTACGTAAGAAGACTGAATGCTGTAATTAAATAAAAAGGTGCTTCAACAAAGTTTAGTTTAAGGGTGTGCACACTTATGCAACCAGTGTATTGTAAGTTTTTTATTTTTTATATTTCTTCCCATAACAGATTTGTTTTTGAATTGAATCGTACAGGTTATAGCTCACATTAAAGGTGGAAAAAGTTTGGAAATGATATATTGTTGTCTCATTTTTTTATATCACAAAAACCTCAAAAACCTGGCATTTTAACAGGGGTGTGTATACTTTTTATATCCTCTCTCTCTCTCTCTCTCTCTATATATATATATATATATATATATATATATATATATATATATACACACACACACACACACACACACACACGCACGCACACACACACACACAAAAACATCAAAAGTAACAATCATATATATTTCACCAAAGACACTTCTGCTAATGCCTATAGGATGAGGCCTAAACAACATTTCATGACAAAGGCTGTATAAATCAGGATTGAGTTGCAGTGATATTGTTAAGAACAGAATAGCAATATTGATGGTGGTTTACACCTAAGAATTCCATTACAGTTTGTTGAAACATCTGTAATGGACTGCTGTAGGAAAAATGACAAATGGCTTCCTGTACATGTACAAATGTATTGTTTCAGAAGTCTTTTGTTCTCCAAATCTGACACTATGCCTGGTTTCTAGAGGAAGGACATATGACCTCTAATCCAAAGGCAGCATGAATCTAATGTCTAGAATATATCTGCATTAAGTTGTCACTGTATTAATTTAAAAAAAAAATTACATTTCACCAGGTATGCCTCTCCAATATATACCAACCTAAGGCAATGCAATCTAAACAGGCTAGAGACCTGCTACAACAAAATAGCCAAATTTGCCACAGGGGCATCCTACCGTAGTCACCACTGTCTTTCACTTGCTGAACTGGGCTGGCTTGAACTCCCTCACCTCCTTCAATGGTATCAACTCTCACTCGCCCACAAACTAGTAAACCATCCACTAAATGTCCCATCCCTCCAGAATCTACTCCAACCCTATCGCACCACCAGACCACTAAGATCCAGCAACAAAAATCACTTGCAGATCACTAAAGCCAATAACTCTGCTGGTGAAACACTATTCTCTTGCACCATGGCCAAATTATGGAACTCCCTCCCACCCACAATTACCTCCACACCATCATGCACCCACTTCAAAATTTTACGAAAAGCGTACCTAAAAACATGCTGGCTATGCCCTTCAAACTCCCACTCTAATATCACCCACCCCATCCAACTACTACCTTTCTTTCTACTCCACTAACTACCTCGATTATAGCAAGCTCAGATGCTCATAAGCCTAGTACTTATTATATAGCAGGAACTTCTTATTGTAACATTTGTTAATGTTTGTTATGTACTTCACAGATAAAGATTCTAGTTGTCTACTGATGTACTATGTTCTTCATCTGTAAATATGTTGTAAGTAATTGCTATGTAAATTGTTAATTGCTATGTAATCCAATGTAACTACTGTCTGTTTATTTTAACTGTGGAGCTTTTCTCCCCGGGCCTCCGCTGAAAATGGACCTACGTCCAGTCGGACACTCCCAGTCAACAAATATAAATAAATAAATAAAATAAATAAATAAAGATTTTTTTCCATTTGTTACATGCCACAGCTAAAATACCATGCTCTAAAGCCACTAATCTGTGTGAGCTTGCTGGTCTTTAATGCATCTTTACTAAACTGTCATTTCAACTGAAGTAAAAACCCTATATATTTCACGACAAAAATATTTTTTCCTGCTGTAACATGCCATGGCTCAAATGCCATGGTATGAAGTACCTAAGGTAGCTGGGATCCATTTCAGCACTGAGATGCAGGAAAAATCCATTACGGTAGAATATATTAATTTTAGATGAATTTCAGAGCTAAATATCATGCTACAAATGCCTCAGATTTTTATACTGAAACTTCAAAGTTGGACAGACATATGGCATTTTAATAATATCCACCACTGCCAACCGGTAATCAAGGAACCTCAATCCTCACCACTGGCAACAGTGCGGGATGTACACTGGAGGGATGACAAGTACACACACAGTATTTCCAGATGCAGCTCTCTGCATCAAGTGCAATTTCCCTTAAGATTACACAGAGACCACAGCCAGTCCGAGGATGGTTTCTCCCTCTTTCTCCAGATCCACAATAAGATTCCCTACTGCCAAAGCTATAGAGTTGAGATCTCAGCTGAGTGACCAAGCTAAGACATCCAGCACCCTCGCTATCTAACCAGTGTTTCATGTCCCTGCTCAAGTAGATGACACACACACTCTTTGAGGTTTGATTTACACAGACACACACACACACACACACACACACACACACACACACACACACACACCTGGGAAAGGCGGGCACAGGTTTACTAGCTATGCTCCATTCTGCCCAGACAATAAAGTAGTTACCACTGCCACCAGTCAATTCCTTACCATCTACTTTAAGGCCCTTAACAAAGGGTGTCCAGTCTTGCTGTGTAATATTAATATTAATAATAATATTATTAATATTAACACAAATGGTAGTTTGACGAAGAGCAAGGTTATCAGGAGTGGCCCACACGGTGTCACCAAATAAATATGCAAACACTCTCAAAACTTAAATAGCTCTACACATATCAGCCACAATGAAAGGTTTAAATATATTTAATAACAATAAATAATAAAAGAACAAGACAATACTAAATATATATTCACAGTGACATCAGAGTTCATAACCACAGGAAATATTCAAAACAACATTGCAGGACAGTCTCAAATAAATAAAGAAAAATATCTAAACTAAGCTTTATTATATTCCTGACTGAATCTAAGAGAATTGCCATAACCTAAGAACTTACTAATAGAGCAACGCAGATGTGGTGAATGGATCTTCTAGTTGTTGTCAGGTCCAAGACAGAATGCAGAATGCTCTGTCTCACTAAGAGACTTCTCAAACTAATAGCTCAAATATTACTGCTGGGATAACTTGCAGAATGACATCATTTCTTATCATCTAATTGCTAGTTCCCAGGCCAAATAACCATTGATGAAACTGGCAGTATTTAGCATCTGCCTGTAAAAATATACAGACAAGGGCTTCTCCTCAGATCTCTGGCAGATGCTGGAAGTCATAAAACAATTGCATCCCTTCAAGTTTTCAAGACTTGTAATTACTTCACCCTGAAGACAATAACAAAGTTTCCCAGTACAGCCATTGTGTCTCTTGCTGTACTGAAAACTGAAAGATACCATTGTTTATAGCCTAGCCACAAAGTAATTTAATTTCAATTATTTTTCTGACGTTAACCTCCTGTATTCCAGTTTCCACTGTTAAAATATATACATTTAAACAGTTACAATAGTGCATGTACATTTCTGTTCTTTTCCAGTAGAACACACTGTGACTACATTTCAAACAGCACTCTGCAAATACCCTTTTCAACACATGCATCTGTACAAGCAGCTTGATATACAAATGACATACGCTTCTAATACATTTGTAACACAAGCATCTTGTATAAATCATTTCGATATTCACCAGTGACATATAATTATTTACAAAATTCCAGCTAACTGGGCTGACAGTATCCCTGTTTTCATACATGTCAAACTCTAATATTTTGCAGAGTGCTAAGTTTCCACTGGAGGTGTTCTATGTGACCTGCTCAGTATGCAGAACACCAATTCACCAGCATTTTTTTTCAGTTGGAATATCTTTTGTCTCAAATGCTACTGCATGAAGTACCTAAAGTGATAGAGTCAAACTCAGTGCTGAGCTGCACTACACTCCTTAAGTGCAGAATAACAATCTTAGCTGCATTTCATAGATGAGCATCTTCCTTCTACTGCACGAAGGTTTTGTAACAAAATCTTCAAGGGGACTGGCTTGCAGTCTTTTATCTACAGGTACCAAAAGCAAAAGTTCACAAGCCTTTCAGTGTTAAGAGTATGATGCTTTGCATTGTACTGAGAATTCATTGGGGTGTCTTATGTGACTTTTGGTTAGTACATGAAATACACTACTGATCTATAATATGTCTTTACTAAGTTACCATTAAATCAAAGGTAAAACTCTTACATATTTCACCACAAAAAAAGTATTTTATCTCAGTTGTAATGCATAATGTCTCAAATATCATGGTTTGAAGCAGCTAAAGTTGTGGGGTCAACTTTAGCCTTGAGCAGCACTGAGATCCTTAATGGCAGAAAAGTGTCTGCTTTTGTAGCTGAATATTGTTATGTTACAGCCTGAAAGTTATGGAAGACTAACTTTCTTGAGTGGCGTAAGCTATGAAACCTTGCTGGATAGGCTTACGTAGGCACTTGGGCCAATAGCCTAGTACCTACCTATGAACCTATGAACCTATATGCCCTTTAAGCCTATATTTCAGTATTATGTTTTCTATTATAGTTTCTAATAGGAACACTGCATGTAACCTCTGCTTGAAGTACAGAATACAGTACTGGTAGAGAATACATTTTTGGTAAGCTGTCATTTTATCACAAGTAAAATTATGTATTTCACCTGACATAAGTGTTGTTTTTTCTTTTATCACTGGAAGTACGTAGGGCACCCCCCCCCCACCAAGCATAGAAGCATATTCAGTGAAGTATGCTATGTGAAGATAAGCAGATAAGCAGTGAGACTTTAAGATTCTGTAATCCTTTGCGGTAGGTGAGTGTAATCTGACTAACCTGTAAACATACCTCACAACTTCTTAGCAAAAAATTATGGGGGAGGGCAAAGACCCAAAACAGGGACATATTTAAATATTACTCTTTTAAACTTAGAAAGATGGAATCATAGTTTTTTTTTCCTTATCATGTATTTTCTGAAGGATATGAAGTCTGAAACTCAAATGTCTGTCATTATTTAGTGACTTCAGTCCTCAATGATTTGCCAAAAATAAAAACTTTTATGAGGGACAGAGCAAGACAACATGTGGACATTCTGCAAAAATCTGAACAGTTGGGAGGTATGCCTGCTATACTTTTATCTTCAACTTCTTAACCACTATTAGCAAAACAAAAAATAAACAATAATGGAGACACCCCCTGTCTGGTTTATTTCTTTACCTGAACTTCATTGTTAGACTATTTGTCAGGGAAATGAAAAGAGTCTATAGACCAACTCATTAATCAGTAGAACACAATAAAAATGAAACAGGGTGGTTAAGAGTTCTTGCTCAAATAGGTTAATGTTAATCATTCAGTCTTTCTTGCCATCCTCCATGCCACAGAGGTGACTTTAACTTACACCTCTGGTGTGACTGACTGGCTCCAAAAGGTATTGGTCAGTTGGGGTCCAAATAGAGAGCTGATAAAATCAGCAAGAAAAGGAGAGTAGTATTGCTGGAACTGAATTCATCTTCAAGTCTTGGTGAAAATGTAGAATAAAAGATTAGTCCAGTAGAAATTAAACAAATATAAGATTAAGTTATGGAGTTCCTGCAAAGTGAAGGATTTAGTGTAGAAAGTAAAACACAGGTCAGTCACAGCATGATGAACAATGAGTCCCCAAAGTAAGGAGAAATAGGTGGAGTAGGAGACATCTGAAAATAAACGTGGACATGGGAAAGAAAAAGAGATTTAATATGTTGCAATATTTATGCAGAGGAGAAAGCAAAACGAATCAATATAAAAAAGCAGCACTGAAGACATTTGAAGAGAAATACAGGCAAAGGCATTCAGATATTGAAAATTTTGCAATACAAAAAGAAAGTAGAAAAGACGATTAGTAATGGAGAAGTTAAAAACACAGAAACTGAAGTTAAGGATCACCTGTGAAGTGAAGGATTTAGTGTAGGAAATCCAACTCTGGTCACGTCACAGCATGATGGAAGTCACGAAATTAAGGAAAAACAGGTGGAAGAGGAAGCATCTGATCACTTGCCACATGAAGACACTCTGGAACCCTCAGTAGGAAACCAGTACAAAAGTTCAGCTGAAGTTGCACAACACAGAACAGAGCAGGAAATACTGGCAACTCTGTTACAGTCAATGTTATGAAGTGATAGGCCAGTGAGTTCCTGTATGAAAAAGCAACATATGACACAGGATGCAGCTGAACAGAATATATCACAGGAAGATGTTCTCGAACTTCCTGTAGAATGCCTTCAGCAAACAGAGAACAAAGAATGTGCCCTCAGTTTAGAAGAAAATGATCTAAGAGAAGAGATGCTTGACTTACTGATTACAGAAAGTCAATAAGACCCAAAATATTAGAAGTCTGATAAAACAGATGAACACAGTAATCAAGACTATTAACAGAAATTCAAGTGATGTAACATAAGTAAATAATATATATCACTGTGCAGCTAAATTAATAACACATAATGTCTTACCACAAAAACACAGAGCAATACGGGAAAGGAAAGGAAGAAATCAAATGCCATCTTGGATGCATCAAAGAGAGAAAACTTTAAAGCAATTAAGACAAGAAGTGTCACTTTTAGAAGAGTAAAGAACAGGGAACAGAGCAAAAAAATACTTATACAGACATGATGAAAGCAACGTGCACTATCAGAAAAGACCAGGATCTATCGTACACTATTAAAAATAATAAACTAAAGGTACCAGCACAGGCATAAAAATACGCAGATAAATATAAAGAAAAAGTACAAAATAAGCAATTCAATGATGACCCAAAAACGTTTTATACAGAAATGGGGAACAAAGCAAAAGGAATATAAACACTACCAGAAAAATAATAAATATACTTATTTGGGAGAAATACCTATGAAGACTCTGGGGAACATAACAAAGGTGCTGAATGGATAGAAGAAGTAAAAGAAATAGTAAAAAGTTCAGCTGTACAGGAAATGAAATGGGATGAAGAAACAGCGAGAGAAATTGAAACAAAATTAAGAAAAGTACCACCTAACTTCTGTCTAAAAGTATTAACATCTTTACATGAAGGTTTAGCCCTGAGTAAGAACTAAATATATGCTCATCCCAAACAGACACCAACCTGGTTAACAACAGGAAATCTGATACTCTTCTAAGAGTGAACCTGCAAGCTATCCTAAAAACTATAGAATAATAACTTGCCTTCTGACATTTTATAAACTATACATTGGTATTAATGCCAAGTCATTTAAAAGAAAACACAATCATGGCAATAGAACAAAAGAGCAACAGAAGTAGGTCATAGGAACAAGGGATCTTTTGTTGTTGAAGTCATAATGGAAGATTGTAAAAAGGGGAAGAATCTAAGTATGGCATAGATTACAAAAAAGTATCTGACAGCATGCCCCATTCACAGATAAAGAAGTGTTTATGGATGTATACGAGACACCCTGTATTGATCAATTAAATTACAGTTACCATGAACCAGTGGCAAACCACTTTGCAGCTAAGCCATGAAAAGGGACAAATTGTTTTACCAGAGAGAAAATTTTGAACAGGGGTATTCCAGGGTGACCTTTTTGTCACCGCTGCTCTTTTCAATTGCCCTTAACCCATTAAGTTGTCTACTTGACAGATTAGGTCATGGTTACAATTTGGCTCCCAAAAAACAACAAAGTGTAGAGAGAGACCTCTCATCTTCTTTTTGTGGATGACTTAAAACTGTACAGTTCATCAGATGAGGAACTGAAATCATACCTGCAAGTGCTCAAAATTTTCTCACATGATATAAGAATGTCATTTGGTCTTGATAAATGTGCAAAACCAACATTTAAAGCAGGAAAGTTGTAATACCAAGAAAATATCAGGCTGGGACAGGAAAGTAATGTAAAGGAACTTGAGAAGGAGGCAGTATACAAATATTTGGAAATTGATGAAGGATTGACCATAAAACATGAACAAATGTGAACAAAACTCAGTAAGAAATATTTCAGAAGAATAGCATAAATGGACCCAGAAAATAGCCCAGGATGCCTTCTAAACAGCATGAAACATGACTTATCAGGCCCTCTGGAATTGCTATATAACTGTAGCCTCCAAACAGGCTTTGTGCCTCATGAATGGAGAATAGCAATAGTCATCCTTCTGCACAAAGGTTGCCATCTACAGACCCTGGAAACTACAGATCCATAAGTCTCACTAGTCTGATATGCAAAGCCATGGAAATAATTATCATTGAAATGATCAGTAATAACATAGGAAACCTCCAGACACTGGACCCAACCTAGTTTGGTTTTGTCAAGGGCATGCCATGCCTACTCAACCTGGTGGACTTATTTAAGAAGGTTACCAAAGCAACACGAGGGTAAAATTATTCACACTCCCTGTCTTGACCTGGACAAGGCATTTGGTACAATAACCCACTCAGTCATTGTTGACAAACTCAAGAGGTTAGGTGCAAACCCTTATTTTACCCAGTGGATAGCCAAATGGCTCACAGACAGGACCCATGAAGTTAGAACTGTGGAGTTCGTCTCTCCAAAGAGGTCAGTAACAAGTGGAGTCCCTCAGGGATCGGTCCTGGGCCTGCGCCTTTTTGGCATTTACTTCTCTAAAGTCAAGGCCAATGTCAATGGCCTCTGTCTGACTAAAGTTGCAGATGACTGCAAATTAAGAGCTGTCATTGAATCCCCCACTGACACAAATGTTCTCCAAGAAGGACTGACACCAATAAATAATTGGTGTCAGAGCTATGGACTAAAGCTAAATGCCAATAAATTCACAATAGTATCCTCAGGAAGTCATCCACCCCTGGTAACTATTATATTGACAACATACCTCTTAGAGTTGACCCAGCAGTCAAGGACTTGTGGACACAGACAGTAATCTAGCCTATGATCATCCAGTGTCTATAGTAGTGAGGAAATAATTCTATGTTGTGCAACTTGTAAACAAAGGTATGGACTCTAGATCCAAGGAGTCACTGTTCCACTGTATTTGGCATTCTTCAGACCTATTACTGAGTACAATGCCCCCTTCAGTATGTACCTACTTAGGCATATTCCAACAACTGGAATGTCCACAGAGGTTCCTCACTAAAAGAATACAGGGCTTAAGTAACATGCCCTATGCACACTACTCACTTTTATCAAATGATATATAAAAATTTATGTACACCAAGATTATATATTCCACTCTCTGTAGGAGATATGGGTCTCTTCAAAACTGATTACATGTAAAGATCTTTAACTTTAACTATGGGACTGCATACATATCTACTAACCTCATCAGATCTCAACATAATGAAAGTTTTACAACATGAAGAGAGCAAGTCTAAACTGGTCTCTCTGCTTAGTTTAGCTTAAGCATTCAAGTGGCAAGTGAGAATGGAAATCAAACCAGAAGTAGATAAAAATCAGGTAGCAACAGAATGTGCCAAAAAACAAAACAAAGAATATAAGGAGAAGGATCAGATGAGAAAGAAAGAAAGAATTATGAAAAAGCCACAAATACAGTGGCAAGTATAGAGATCTACTGGAGCAACCCCATGTTGATCAGGGTATGAAACAGGAATGGTTAAGAAGAAATAAGATGAAGCCAAAGCATGAAAGGTTAATAATGGCAGCCCAGGACAGTGGACATACACGATGGCTTACAAAGTCCATTGAACATGTGGGAGAAACAGACATATCTAGGATTTGTAAAAAAAAAAAAAAGAATTGGAAACAATTTCACATCTTGTTGCTAGGTGTGATATACTCATGCTAGACGGCCTGTACACTGAAAGGCACAATAATGTAGCACGATTGTTACATTGGGGATTATGTAAACATTACAATACAGAAGCAGCTTAGAAGCATTGGAAAGATGAACCACAGAGTATTAAAGACAATTATGAAGTGTACATCACACAGGATCACCTATTACCAACAATTATAAATACAGGTGCGAGAAAACCAGATATAGCCATCCATGAAAAAAGATGAAAATAGCATTGATTATTGAAATTGCTACACATAGCGATTACACTGTCTCACATACAGAGAGACACAAAATTATAAAATATCAAGATTTGTAGGCGGAAATTATAGCGATGTGGAAGAAAGATACCCAGACAATTCCAATAGTAGCAGGAGCAACTGGTCTCATAAAAATGAATCTACAGTCATATTTAGATATGCTGCCAATATATGTAACTCCGTATGAACTGCAGAAAGAGTCAATTCTGGACATATTGTGGGTGCTGTGAAGAGCACTTCTGGCTAACATGAAAGACTGAAACAATACTAATTTCATGAACTTTAAGTATACCTTGAATTAGGAATGGGGTCCATTACCATCATAGTATTAGAAACCCAAAATATTTGGAGAAATTAAAAAGTGACAGTTCATACAGAAAAAAAAACTGGATGATGGGCCTTACATCTTATTTCCAAATCCATACCCAACTCTTATCTTCTCCTGACTGTCCAGGGTATCAAGTTCAAAGACCACAAATGGCTAACTGAAGAATACCCTACCAGTGGCCATGCAAATCTCAAGCTTTCCTCTGTCTGCACTTCTCCTCCAATAACCTCACTATTATTAATAATATCCTCCAAATAGTTACTGAGTTGATGGGCTTTCTTCACTCAGAGATATCAGAGGCACTAGTAACCTAAAGCCAACATCCTAAGCTCTCTTGTCAAAATTCTACATTTCTCCATCAGTGTCAATATCCCTCAACAGTAACTCTTTTTTTTCCCTTTCTTTTACACATAACTTGACAAATCTAACTGCTGTTTTATTTTCCCCTCTACTTTCACTGAAATGTTAAAGTTCAGCAATCTTTATTTTTTCTTTTGTTCTATATGTAAATAGGCAAGTCTCACAGCTATTTTGTTTTCCCAACTGTTTTCACTAGAATGTCAAAGGCCAGTACTTTATTACTCCTTAGAGAATGGGCCAGCCTGATTAGAGAGTGAATGTTCAACAGCAGGGTGTTAATGTGTAGGTAATACCTGCTTTAAAACAAGTATGTCACTTAATAACATAATATTAAGCTGCTGTAAAGCCTGGACAATAAAAAATGCAAACGGCCACTATTCTTTTACACTCTCTAAAACATCACTTTCCTGTTTAATAAACATAAAATAAAAAGAAAAGGTAAATAAAAAAAGAAAAGCAAGAGTGTATGTGTGTGTGTGTGTGTGTGTGTGTGTGTGTGTGTGTGTGTGTGTGTGTGCGTGCACATGAGAGCATAAGAGAGAATGAGAAAAGAAGAGAGACAGTGCAGACTGCAGCATGCAGTGATCCATTAAAATAGTGGGAATTAAACTTTTAATGCTTGGCATTACTGACTAACTTGTTCCTTTGTGATTTTCCATGAAATCAATGGACAGAGCAGCAATCACAGCAAAATAAGGGACAATAAAAGGGAAGGGGTGAGAGTTGCAATGCCCTGTAGGTTCATAGGTAGGTACTAGGCTATCAGCCCTAAGGCCTATACATGCCTAGCCAAAAAGGTACCCTGGCTTTCACCACCCAAGTAAATTATTTTCCTGTGCCCCTGTCGAGCAGAGCCACAGAGGTGATCCCCGGGGTGAATTTCCTATTTCCCATCCAATCATCAAGATTTTTCTTAAAAAGTGCTAATGAGGAGCTTTGTTTGATATAGATAGGTAATTTCTTCCAGTGTATGGGAAGTCTCTGGGACAGGAATCTATCCCTCCAGCATGTTCTGTTTACTGTGGTGACAAGGTTTAAGTCCCTAGAGCGTGTAGCTCGGAGGGATTGGGATTTCTTTAAGTGGAGCATGTCCAACAGCTCTGGGTTTGACATAGGTTTGTACGTTAGGCAGAGATCGCCTCTGAGTAGGCAATATGCAACGGAGTCAAGCTGGAGTTTTTCAACACGGTCTGTGTAGGGCATCTGTTTGAGGCCGTTAATCCTCTTTGTGAGGTATTCCTGCGGTCTTTCCAGTTGTTGTAGATGTCTTGTGAGGTACATACCAAAAGAGGCATTGTACTCTATAATGGGTCTAATAAGTGACGAGTAGAGGGGAACAATGACCTCTTTTTTCCTGGATGAGAAACCTTTTGTGATGAGGTGTGCCACGTAGAAGGATTTTTTGACTATTGTGGCAATGTGATTATCAAAGGAGAGACTACTGTCCACCTGTTTCCCAAGGTCTCTTATCACACTTTTGGTGTTAAGTAGACTACCGCCTATGTGGTAGTTCATGGGTACAGAGTTTTTACCAAAGGGGATGACAATGCACTTTTTGGCATTGAGCTTGAGGCCATGGCTTTGACACCAGGCATCTGTCTCAGTGAGGCCCTTTTGTAGAATGTCCACATCGTTAGGAGTTTCGATTATGGCTCCTAGTTTGCAGTCATCTGCGAACTTTGTTAGCCAAAGACCTTCTTTGTTAGCCTGTACTTCAAAGAAGTAGAAACCAAACAGGAGAGGACCCAGTACTGAACCCTGTGGTACTCCACTTGTCACTGGTCTGAAGTTGGACTTGGAGTCTGCTACTTTCACGGTGTGGGTTCTGTCAGTGAGCCAGTTGGCAACCCATCTTGTGACACAGGGATGCATACCTACTTTAGTGAGTTTATCTATAATTCCAAAGTGGGGGATAGTGTCAAAAGCCTTAGCGAGATCTAGATAGGCTGTGTGAACCACCTTACCCTTATCTATGGCTTTCGTGACTGCTTCAAAAAAGTCTATCAGGTTTAGGAGACATGATCTGCCTTTTACAAACCTGAACTGGGTGGGTTCCAGAGTTTGGAGATTACCAATGTCTTTGTTTATAAGTTCCATGATGATACATTCCATGACCTTGCAGACCAGGCTCATCAGGCTAATGGGGCGGTAATTTCTGAGATCCATGGTGGCTCCCTCTTTGTGGAGTGGGATAACCGTCGCTGTGCGCCATTCAGTGGGCACAAAGCCTGAGGTGAGGCTATGATTGAACATGGTACTTAGGTGGGGTGCCAGTTTGTTTTGTAGTTCATGTAGAATGCAGCCTGGGATGTTGTCAGGTCTCATGGATGCTGTGTTCTTGGCTTTGGAGAGTGCGGTTTTTACCTGTGCAGCTGTGATTACAGGAACTTTGCATTCTTCCGGTATAGAGGTGGGCCCTTTTAGGGGTGAGAGGGGGGTAAAGTTAACACTGAACCTATCTGCTAGGATGTTGGCAATATCAGTTGGTTCTGTATATTTAGTGCCATTGTGCTGTAACTCAGAGCAGATCTGAGTGTTGCCATTGAGATTCTTGACATAGCTATAGACTGCTTTGTGGTTGTCTTTAGAATCAGTGGCAATTTTGTTTTCGTAACTAGCTTTGGAGGATTTTATGAGGGGTCTCAACTTCTTACTGATGTTGATCAGGGAGTTCCTCCAATCATGGGATTTTACTCTTTTTTGCAACAGTTTCTTTCTTCTGTTGTAGAGTTTGTTTATGGCAAGGGACCACCAGATTGGCTTCCTTTTTTTGGAGGATAGCATCTTGGTTCTGTTAGGGATAGCACAATCCATGCACTCATAGTGCTTATAAAGTGCATTTGTGTAGGATTTAGCAAGTTGTACCTCTATTGTCCATCTGCATGGGTTTCGTGAAGTTTGCCACTTCTGTCTTAAGAAGAGTGAAGTTGGCTTTGGAGAAATTTTTTACAGTGGTTTCCTTTATGAGGGGTGGGGGCAGGATGTGGATGTCTACGGTGATTAGCTTGTGGTCAGATCTGACCAACGAGGAATTGACCTCCGGTGTGGAACACCAGTCACCCATGATGGTAATGACCATGTCTAGGATACTGCTGCCCCTGGTGGGGGTGTGGATAAGTTGATCCAATGCGTTGGAATTTACGAATTCCAGAAAACATTGCGCAAAAGGGTTGGTACACGAGTAGTTTTCCCAGTTAATGGTGGGGTAGTTGAAATCACCCATTAATAGGGTGTTGGGTTGTACCCTAATATTTCCAGTGTATCAAGAAACGAGGAGTGGGATGTACTGCATAATTTTTTTTTTTACTTTCATTAGCTCACAACTAGACATATGAGGATATGTTCAGTTAGCAAAGTGTATGTAAGTACTGCATGTGTGTGTGTGTTTGTATATGTGTGTGTTATGTGTGAACTCTTGCTTGTATATGTGAGTTTGTGTATGTTTTCATTTCTATGTATATGTTTGCAAAACGTTTGTCAGCATGTCTGTGCGTCTGAATGTTTTGTGTGTGTGTGTGTGTGTGTGTGTGTGTGTGTGTGTGTGTGTGTGTGCGTGTGCGCTTTTGTGTGTGCGCACGTGCGTGCATGCATGCCTATGACTAAGTGTATGCAGGCATTAAAAATTTATGTTACTTATATTTTGGACATAAAGTACTTCCTCCAAAAACTATTACATAAAATACAGCAAGTATGAAACATTAGGCAGAAGAATCATTTTATGTTGAAAATATAAAAAAAAAATTATGCATTAATAATAAAAAAAAAAAATTCAGAGACAGCCTATTCTCTAAGTGCAATAATACCCTAGAGTGTGCATGTTATTGTGGAAATATTGCCTTCCACATGTGTATATGCCCTCAGCTTGCAACATCAAGCCTCAGAATACTAACTAAACAAACTCCAGTAAAACAGAAAAATAAACAAACTATACTGAAAACAAATTCTGTTGCACAGGCAAAACTTCAAAATGTTTTATTAAGGTTAAGTTCTTTTGTTTCTTATTTAGAAACTTCATCAGAACAAATAATAACCATGTAAACAAAGGCGTAAATACCACTCATTTAAAATACAACCCACCCAACCTATCAGATAATTAAATCAATCAATTAAAATATATTAATTAAAAAACTTTACCTTCATAGCTTAACTTCAAAACAGGATTTAAAGTAATGGATTCATTTAAACCAGGATATCAATTTTAATTGCCATTTTACTTCACATAAATTTAAATGTTCCTCAAAATATCATCCCCTGCTGATCGCTCTGAATTTGATCTAAAACTACAAATTTAAAATTATTAAAATTATACTCACAAACATGTTTATATATTCTTCTATATACAATGTTGGGTTTAGCCCATTAAACTTAACACACTCTCTATCAGAAGAAATAAATGTCCATTTTTTATATAAAACCCCTAAGATGATCTTACTATCTAACGAACATGTACTAATGAATACATTTTTAATGAAATCAAAAGTATTTTTATTATTATTGTTGTTATTGTTATTAACAGGATAATCACTGAAGGTTTCTCTAGAAGCAGTGTTTAGTATGGCTAAATAAGTCCCCATCTCCCCTTTGATCACCACTTATGCTTTAATGCCTTTTAGGAAATCCATAGGGTAATCCCATGCTAGTAACATACTAATTAATATTTCTACTCCCTTACCGAAAACTTCAAGCTCAGACACCATTCAAGCCAATCTAACTACTTGGCCTTTCACCACTGATTTTTTTTTCTGGTGTAATGAATGCCAACTTAAAAAAATGTAAACAGGAGTTTGAGAAGGTTGATTTTTGAAAAATATTAGACCTAAATCTGTCTCCTATTACATCCTTTGAAACTTGACATCCAAAAAGTTTATTCTATCTCTACTGTAATTGCTAGAATTTTTTAAAAAGTCCACTGTGTTAATATATTCCAAAAATTCTTGTAATTTTTCTTCACAGTCATTCCAAAGAATAAAAATGTCATCCAAAAACCTGGTGTATAATAACCAGGAACTACTATACTCACTATCTAAAATAAACTGATCTTCCCATTTGGCCATCACAAAATTTGCAAATACTGGGGCACAGGCCGCACCCATGGTGACCCTGTTTTTTTGCAGAAAATATTGGCCCTCAAAAATAAAAAATAATTTTTAGTACTGTGTCCATTAGTACTACCAAACCATTAGCTAACTCTGTCAGACTATTTAAACGTTTAAATAATTGGTTTTCAAACCATTCAAGCCCCTTTTCATGGGAAATAACCCCAAATAAGTTATTAACATCAATGGTAACAATAAGTACCAAAATGAAAGCACTTAACCTTAATAAAATGTTTTGAAACTTTGCCCGCGCAACAGAATTTGTTTTTGATATAGGCTTCAGAATACCCCCATGTGTGGTTTATTTCCACAATAACACACACCCTGTCAGACATTATTGCTTGCAAAACACCTTTATGATAACATAAATAATAGTTTAAATGATACACATTTTTGCACTCTTTAATTGCTTCTACAAAATGCAAGCAATATTTCACCTCAAAATGCAAAAGATTTCACCTCAGAGTAATCACGTTCTGCAAATGTAGGTGTCCCTAATACTGTCTGCCTGGTTACCACTATTTCTACTATTCCTGTTATTTTTCGTAACATGTCAAAAATTCCATCAGTAGTGGTGTAGTTTTCTGTATTTGAATTCTGTACCTTCCAGTAGCAATTGTAAGTGTTTTACAAGTGCTATCCTACAAGGGATTTTTTGTAAATCCGGTCTATTCTGTCATCTTGGTTTCTTTACATGTTCTACCAAGTCCATGTTTTTTCAGCTCTAAAATCCCATACAGCTTCAAACTTCCCTTTCTTGCCTTATTCTTCACTATAGTTAAAAAGTGCTCAGTCTGTTTCAGTTGCCTTGCTGTCTTAACTGCCTTGTGAATCTCACATATTTGCTGTTAAACAGGTGTGATGGCCACCTTTTGATCAAACAAAATGCTCTGCTTCATCCTTTACAAATGCTCCACACACTCACACACACACACACACACACACACACACACACAGACACACACACACACACACACACATTTTTAAAACAGTCCAGTCAGGTTCCCCAACTGGATCTATGTGGACCCAAAACTATTTGTGACCTGAGTGATACTCAGTCTTTACACTTTTTTGGCTTCTGTATTCACTGAATGCAGAGCACCATAGCAATCCTACTTCAGCTACCAAGTTCTACTTCAAAACACTCAGATTCTGTTACACAATACATTTTTAACACTTTCATCTAAGAGCCAATACATTAACCTCTTAGTTCATCAAAAAACACATAAAATGCACTACTTTTATTTAAATATTTGCTCTTAATTTTAATCTTAATCCACTTAATTACTGTATATAAAATAATATACAAACCAAAAGCTTGTCCAGCTCTCTCCTCTATATTAACTCTATACCATCCAAACAGACACCTTAGATCTGAAAACAAAATTCTACTTAAAGTCAATAAACCTCAACTTCCAGTTGGCCAAATGCTTTACTCCTTCACTACCTCCAAACTTTGGAATAACCTCCCAACCTCAGTAACCTCCATCTCATACCCTGCTCTCTTTAACAAATCCCTCAGACAACACCTCTCTACCTGCTGGTTATGCCCATGCCAAAAATAACTCTTCTTCTCTTCTCACGACTCCCATTCTCTGGGGCTACAGGTATGCACTCTTAGCAGGTCTGCAGCCATACCTATGACTGTTACTACACTGCCTAGACAGACCACTCTCTGGGGCTACAGGTATGCACTCTGAGCAGGTCTGCAGCCATACCTATGACTGTTACTACACTGCCTACACAGATTTAAATGCATGTAAATAATTGTATACGATGTTACTGTTTTTTTCTGCCTCCCAACCAGTAATGTCTATGGCATCTATATGACCAAAAGTACATGTTAATATCATCGATGGACTACCATAAAACTGCAATGGAACTGCTAAAAAACTGTAAATAGTGATACATTTTTTATATTTGTATTTTTGATATTTGTATTTCTGTAATGTGACTTTTATGTGGAGCTTTTCTCCCCGGGCCTCCACTGAAAATGGGCTCACCTAGGCCCAGTGGGCTTTCCCGGTAAACAAATGCAATAAATAAACAAACAAACAAACAAACAAACAAACAAACAAATAAATAAATACATTTGCTGATTTTAGGTTTTAAGCAGAAACAGCAACTCAAGGACAGCCTTCAGCAAGCACTATGTATTCATCTCAGCTCAACTTTTACATATTTAAATACCTTGGGATCTAATTTCACTCCAAACTTACACTATATTCTTCAATAGTTTCCAATTTGCCTTGATCCCACCCACACATTCTTAGCCAGTTTAAGATATGACTTGACTCCACATTCTGTCAGCACTTGAGTAGAATGTTCTAGAATCAGATTGCAGATTAGAACAGCCTATTCTGTTCCAGGATTCTTAACAGTCTGTATTCAGTACTGCTGCTACGTACTCATTCTCTGTCTGAAGTACACCTTCCATGTTAGTGAATCATCTTGTCCTCAAATTCACACAGACGTTAGAAAATAGTCCGTAAAATCTACAGATTTATTAACCACTCTTTTTCGTAAGAATACCACTCTCACTCACTCTCTCTCTTTATATATATATATATCTTTCTACATAGCTAAATGGCTTCCCATCACACTTAGATACACTGTTTCTCCTGTACAATCATTTACAATCTCTTCTTTAATAACTTCTACTGCACTCATACCTGCATTCTTAAAAGTGCTCAACGTTTTTTCCATTCTTGGCCTAACTGCTTAGAGTTCTTTCTCACATGACATATACAGTACTGAAACTCTGTACTACTTTACACAAAAACTAAACCCCAACTCTGCCCTGTGCACCATGTGCACACTTACAGGTGGGTGCTTTCTCCCATCTGACCCCCTTGAAAGCTTAATGCATTCACACCTTATTTACTAATTAAAACTATCCTGGTCAACTTAGCTTTCTTTATATATATATATATATATATATATATATATATATATATATATATATCTATATCTATCTATATCTATCTATATATATATATATATATATATATATATATATATAGATATATATACAGATCGGGCATAGAGAATACTTAATAAAGAGTTGAAGGAATTTATCTGGGTGGGAAAGAGGGCAAAAGTTAAGTGGGATAAGTTGATCCTCCCAACAGAACAAGGTGGTTTAGGATTACCTGATTTGAAGGGATATTTCAGAGCTACACAGTTGAGGCTCACATGCATAACACAAGCAGAAAGTTGTAAGTCAAAATAGAAAAAGATGATGAAGAAGCAGAGGAAAATTGAAGAAATAAATCAAGAGTAGGATTTTAGATGCAGATCCATATGGAGAATAATGGCAACCATACAGAATATTATATTCATAAAGTTCCAGAAAGAATTCTTAGAACTAAGCCAACACATGAATGGAGAAATGAGATTTTGCCAATACGGATGACTGCAAGCAGGGTAAAGAAAATAGGCAAAAGGCGCTGGAATTTACTGGAGAAAACTGGAGCAAATAATTAAACAGTAAAAGGTAAAAAAGTGGGATGAGACCAAGAAGTCTGGACTGCAGGTGAGAGACTGCCTAGCTTAGCAGGGGGTGATATCAGAGTGTAAGCAAAGAGAAAGGGAAAGGGGAGTCCTAAGTGAAGGCCTGCTCTGGTATGGGTTTTAGTCAAATCCCGAAAAGAAGCTGCTGTTAAAATGTGAATAATTGGTAGGACATATAAAATATTGCATGATAACTATAAGAATCAATCAGAGGAGGTTAGAAAAGTAGGACATACAAAATATTGCATGATAATTATAAAACTCAATCAGAGGAGATTAGAAAAGATTGGGAAGAGAGATTGAAAAATCAATTTACAAGGGAGCAGTGGGATGACATATGTATGGCTCCAAAGTATGCAACAAAGTCCAGAATGTTTAGGATTTTTTCTTGGAAGTGTTTGCATTAATATTATTATACCCCAAGAAGACTTCAAACAATTTCTCCTGAAGCAGATATAAAATGTTGGATGTATGACGAGGAAGAAGGAGGTAATTGGGAGCATATTTTTTGAGAATGTAATGAGTTGGCAAATTTAAAAAAAAATCCCTACAGAGTACTTTGTTTAGAAAATGTTTATTTATTTGCACTTTGTTTACTGGGAAAGCCCACTGGGCCGATTAGAGCCCACTTTCAGTAAAGGCCTGCAGAGAAAAGCTCTAGAACAAAAACAGTGGTAAAATTCATTCTATAGTACATTCATTCAATAAGCTGGGATACATAGAGTAGCCAAGCATTCCATTCAGGAGTAAATACAAGAGTAGATTAAACACATAGTTGTAAAGAGCCGCATGTAGTTCCAAAACAAGTAAAAAGGTAGCATTACATTCAAATTTCCAGGTCTTAGAACAGTGAAGAATTACAGAGATTATAAGATGGAGGATAGGGAGACATCACTTATACCAGTTATTTTTCAGTTCCAGTGTTTATGGAGCCTTGGTACATGTACATTTTCAGGCAGAAGATAGGTATTCATGTAACAAAGTTTTGAAGAAGGCAAGGTTTTTGGTTGTTCCAAATGATAAAGGTAGACCACTCCAACTTTTAGCAATGGAGCAGGAGTAAAGGAGCTGACCGGCTGGAATTTGGTTTATGTACTTGGAAGAGTGCCTGATTCTCAGAACTAAGGGGCCTATTTGGGAAGTAGTAAATAAATATTGAGCTAATGGCAAGACAATCTGAAGGCTTAAAGATAATTTTATGAACTATAGTTAGTTGCAAGTAGGAGAGGTATTGTGTGAATTCAAGCCATTTTAGGGAGCAAAGAGCGGTGCAATGATTAGCAGAGTAATTGGCATTAGTCACAAATTTGGCTATTTTGTTATAACAAGTCTCATGCTTAGTTTTTAGTGAGGATTGGAGGTTAGTTAGTAATGGAGTGCCGCATATGATTGAGGGGAGTGAGTTGAAGGAAGGGTTTGTTTCGTAGAGGAGGAAGTGATTGTGTCACTAGAAAATTCCTAGCTTTTAATGGGTTTTGTAGATATTACATTGTATGTGGATATCAAATTTGACGTGTTCATCAATATTAACACCTAAACGTTTTGTATGTATAACGACTTCAATTCTGGAGTTACTTTGAGAGTAAATAGAAAATTTAGATTTGTCTAATGATATTGACTTCTTAGGGGTGAATAGTATGACCTTGGATTTATTTTGATTTAGGGCTAGGTGGTTACTGTAAATCCAGGCTTCGGTGGTGGTGAAGACCAATTGTGTTTTCTGTTGGAGGTCAGAAATTGTGTCAACTGAACATACAATAGTGGAATCGTCAGCATATTGAATAAGATCCTTGAGTCATAGAAGAGTGGAAATCATTAATGAAAATGCTGAATAGAAGGGGTTCGAGTATAGAACCTTGCGGAACTCCAGTAGATGTTCTGAGGTATGGGGAGACAGAGTGTTGCCATTTGACAGCATGTTGTCTGTCTTTTAAAAACATGTGAATGGGGACAGTCTGATGTTAGTGAGTTTGGTTAAGAGTAAGGAGTGAAAAACTGTATCAAATACTTGGATAGATCACATCAGCCAATAGGCGGTAGGATTAGGAACATAAACAGAAAATAAATCCTGATGGCTGCCAGAATGATGGATCTCTGGTCAACTCTAGTCTCTGATGGATCAAATGGGCTGGGAACAACTCTCATCCTGACAGGAATGAACAGGCTAACAGATCATAAAGAACTGATAGTTAGCAAAAAAATATTCAGCCTTCTGCAAAATGTAATTACTTTGCTTCCCATTTAATTACTGTCACCACACTTTAAATTTTATTAGTTGCTCTGAATGTTCTGTTAGCTAACAATATGTATTATGCTTTAGAAATGTATTAGTTTACTTCAGCTATTCTGCTAGAATACTGTTACATTAGTTGTTTGCTATCGGCTACCTGTTTCTCTTCCCTGTTTTCTGTATGTTTTGCACTATTTTCTTGCATTTCCATATCTATCATTGAGGACCAATGTTATGTACACATATGTACATTACACACATGTGTTTTTTTTTCAATTCCCTTGTTGACCACATACAAAGCAATTCAATGACAGGTAGGTTTTAATCCTGGGTATTCCACCAGTGACTAAAGTACAATTAATGACCCTAGCAAAACAAGGAGAGTGTGGAAGGGTGGGACGATATGGCTCGCAGCCAGCTCCACTATCCTGTAGGTACGTTATGATAATATTGCATTTTACCATAATCATATCCAGGATGAACAGTGATGTGTGTTACACTGTGTAAAGCAACTCTAACTCAGTAAACACCTGAAGCCAGCACTGTACAGGTGCTAAATGGCCTATGACTTGATTCCACCGTGGCAGAGGGGACTTAAGTAGCCAATTTCTCTATCAGCAACCTAGCTCCCCTGATGTGTACTGGGGGATTGCACCGGTAGTGTTAACCAGTAGGAGCATCAGTCTTCGTAGACATGGTTAAGTAATGACTCTGTGGTGGTGAAGCAGAAAGAAGCAGTGGGGCCATCTGATAAAAGGAAAAGTGTTATGGGTGAAAAAATGTTAACAGCTACCATTACTGTACTTTCTTCTGGTATATTATTTTACTTTTCCTTTGACTTGGCTGAAAAGAATTTACTGGATCACTTCAGTAACTAAGTTACTAAATCAATAAGTAAATTAAGAATATCTGACAAATTCACAAGACAGATTTAGAAAGGCCAGTCTCAGTCATTTCCTTCTCAAAGTTGATAATCCTGGCATATGTTTTTAATTTTTTTAATATTTATCTCATTAGTCTGCCTTTTGAAGACTGCTTGAAAAAGTTAAATATGTGGTTCAAAAGTAAATGATCAATATGTTCCATGGAGTCAGCTGTCTTTAACATATGAAATGAGTGCAACAGTACTCATGACAAACATTGTGAGCAGTACCAATATACATCTCTGCTGCTGCTGCTATACACAAATAAAATAACAAATAACACCTAATGAGAAATTGTCACAATGGAATGACAGTCTGTAACTGCATTTAGGCTTCTATATTAGCACACTGTGAATGAAAGCGTTATACCGTAAATGCGTCCATGCCTGATGCTGCTTCTTGGACATGTTAACAGCAAATCTGTGCTAGTTAGGGTGAATAATACTGACAGTAGAAATAATCAAATGCAGTACAGAAATATTAATATTTTCTGAACAGCTGTAACCTGTATCTTACATTTCCATGCTTTGCCAGTGTGTCTGTCTGTTTACACCTGACAACTGTAAATACCCAGCTTGGAAGGCCATTTTCAGTGGAGTTCTAGGGAGAAGAAAGTCTCCACAACTAGTTAAATGAATAATAAACAGTAGCATATATAACAACTTTATACAAGTCATATTGCATATTACAATTCAGTGAAGAAAGAACAGGTGAAATGCACTGTAATGCAGCATACAAAAGGTAAAGAAAATCTGTATGTGTAAAATTTGCAGCAGTCAAATGGAAAAAGAATGCAAAGACCCCCTTCCCACCTTACTCGTGTGTGCTAACCCTACCCGTAACCCTAATCTTGCCTATAACCATAACTCTAATCCTAACCCTAATACTACACATTGCATTACTAAAACAAAATGTCCCTAAGAATAGCACTACACAACACAAAGGGACACACAACATAAAACATACACAACACTAAATCTACCCCCTTACCTAACCCTAACTGTGGACACCTGCATATACACACCAACTGCTATAATACAGTTTTGTACATCTTTTACAACCACCACCTTTTCATTCAAACATTAATTTTCCTGATCACGCCTGCTTACCTATACTATATAAAACTAAATTCAACCATATGTGATTCACACAAAGGAGCATTCACTCATTTGTGCATTCTCTCTTTTTTTACACCCACAAAAAACCTTGCAAATGAGTATACAAACATTTAACTTACACCCATGTATATATTCACACACACACACACACACACACACACACACACACACACACACACACACACACACACACACACACACACACACACTCACTGTGGTGTCACCCGGTAGTACTGATAACAATATAAAAGGCTGCTAGGTAGATGGAAAATGGCTTAGATGTCCTTTTCAAAATTTCATGGGTGTTGGGATTCAGTGAGAATAGAATATGGCAGGTGGCTGGCCCCTTAAGCCCTTACCTGTCAAGCAGGTAATTAGGTACAGGGGAAGATAAAGTTGCCTTTATAATCAGTGGCCAAAAACAAAATGGTAGAAGCTGTTGAGTCAAAGAGACTCACTGTGCTCTTGAGGATTCTAGAGAATCTGGAAGAGGGGAAGGGTACATTACTGACTGAAGATGTTTACCTTGAGAAACTAAAGACACTTGAAGCCAAGTTTCCTACTGGAGTACTGAGAAAAACATCATTTGGCTTAGTGGTGTGAGTTGTTAGCCCTAAGGTATTCTACTAGACCCTTTGGTCTTAACAGGAGCTGGTTTGGTGCATGTGTGTTCAATTTAGCAGTAAGAGACTTTATGTTCATTTGCCTAGTATGATAAAGTCTGGTTTTGCCTGCCTAGATTACCAGCGAGTTTTACTTGTCTATGCGAAAGATCATCTACTTGAACTTGCTATACTGTGAGCATATTCATTTTTCACCTAAAAGTTGTATAAGGCACAAAACTAATATTAGTGTTAAACCAGAGAATTAGGGCATGAACCTTTACTTTTTACATTCCTGTTTATCTATTGGAAGACTTTATAACAGAAATCCCTGTTTATTTGTGTTGACCAACTAAATTTTTGCCACCTTTCAGAGAGGTATCTGATGTGAACTGATTGCACTCTTGCCCATTGTGTTATGATGCAACTGCTCACTAGTGCAAAACTCAAAAGGCAGAAGGAAAAGTGAGGCTTTCAAAGCTTTGGTAGCAGAAGGAGAGCAACAGAGAGGCAATTGTTGGTGTTATATTGACCTGTTACGTATCTGTACTGCTGAAGACAGAACTGCTGCATAAATTAGAGCTGATGACAAAACTGTTAGTAGCGGTGAATCCTCACCAATAAAGTGACTGTTGACAGATCTGCATTACAAAGACTAAGTAAGCAAGAATAAAGAAATTAACTTTTAGTTAGTATTTGCAACTGTCCTTTTATGAGTAAAATTCTTTACTTTGTTGTTTAACCATCATAAATCAGCGACGCATAAAAGATTTAAATTCCACCTGTCACTAAATACAACAAAGATTTGTAATTTCTTGCAATAAAAATTTATGCTACGGAGATAAACAAGTATTGGCTACATCTAATGTATTACTTTACAAATGTATACACAAATGCACACACATATTATATATATGTTATTTCATCAAACTGCTTTTCAATGAAAAAATTCACTACATACATCATTTACTGAAAGCACGCATACACACACACATATATCTAAATAATATAATGTATGTTATACAAACTGGAGTTAGAACTGATAAGTTCTGTTAAGAGCTTATCTATCTAATATTTTTATATTTCAACAAAAAAGTATGAATTTCTAAACAAGTTATAAGAGCTAGATTACTCCAATACTGCAACTTACACTGGCTACAGTTCATGGTTTTAAATAGGCTCAGTTAGCAACTCTGATGCTCAAAAAGTACCAGTTTTTCCTGTGGATTGTTTTTCCTTAAGGATGGGAGTTATCTTACCCCCTAAGACTGGAAAACTATTACACTTCACAACAAGGATCTGTTCTTTTCTTTATATATATATATATATATATATATATATATATATATATATATATATATATATATTTACATATAGATAGAGAAAATAAAACTAAGAACTGGTACAAAGCCTTTGGAGTGGAAGGGTTCTCCCTCAGTAAGAATCCATATGTGGGAGTCTATCCTCTGTTTTTGGTCATTTGAGCTATTCACAGCTATTAATCTCTAGTTGAAAAATATAAGCGGAGTCAAAGATGTTGAATTTCAGTTACTTATTCAATGTAGATAATCACTCACTACAGCAAATGTAACACTAACATACGGAGACAGGTTCTTTAGATCAAGAGCAGTTTACTTACAGTGAACAAAGTTAAACTGAAGACATTCAACTCAAAAGAAAACAACAACTTTAACACAGTTGTGATTACTTAAATTTCAAGTCTGTGTTGTTAGTTCATTTTAAATTTTCTCAGGGTTCACCAAAAGTCTCTACTCTCTGACTTCCAATATGGCTGAACACTGATCTACAGCTTATCTTCAGCTCTCCCAGTGTGCAAAACAAAATCTGTGAAAAAGAAGCAAGTCCAATGAAGAATTCATAGATCAAAAATATAGTAGACAAACATTTTAATAGTCTTCAGTTTAGCGCTTTCGTTCATAACTGGAACTTCATCAGAACTCTACTATTTTTAGTTACTGAGAAAAATGAGTGCCATTAAAACTAAAATTCATTTACTGGCTACTACGTGCACTGCCTGCATGCCAGTAAGGATGAAATTTGGAAAACCAGAGAAAAAATAAGCCAGAAAAGGTGAAGAGAAAAAACTATCTGAGAATGTTTCTGTAGCTGTTCAGCAAAAATTAGTTCAAGCATCAGCTTTGGTTTAAGAGATGGCTTCCACTAACATAAAGAAAAAATAAATAAATCAAATGTACTCACAGGTCATTAAAATAAATGAAACATTGAAGGAATTTTTCAACTCAAATAACAAAAGGTTGAAAAAATAAAAGAAGCTTTTAACTAGCTGTTCAGATGAACTCATAAAACTTAAAAAATAAAAGGTTGAAAGTAAGAAAAAGCTGGCTGAGAATCTGGCTTCTCAAGAGCTGTTTCAAAAAATAGTACAGTTAGAAAACACAGCACACCGAGAAAACCTGAGATTTTCTCTTCTGCCAGAGGAGCTGGAAGGACTAACTGTATTCATTTTATGAAAGCACAAATAAGCAACTGGACTGGAGTTCCACAGGAGGATTTGTTAACTGAAAGGGCACATCAAGGGTATGCTCTAAACCTGACCATGTGAAAGCAGCCAAAAACTAATATTAGTAAAGATGCAATTATGCCAGATTCTAAAGAATAGATTCTGACAAAATTATGGCAAAAGGGCAAAATATTAAACATTGAAGACAGCAGAGTGTTTGTAAAAAATGTTACTCACCATACACCAGGCAGAAGAGAAGCAAATGTATACCAGCAATCAGGGAAAGTCGAGAGACAGGAGTGAGATAAAAGCTACTATATCTAACATTCTTCAGAGTATTTTTTCCTGAAGGATCAAAGGTATTTTTGGATACAGAACATGCTAAGGAAGACATAAAAATACATTATCCAAGAAAATGTGAGCAAACACGCAGAATGGGATTCTGTTTCTCATTCTTCTGACATTAAAGTTCATGGAAAAACTTTGCCTGTGAAACCTTTTCCAATGTTCCAAAAGAAAATGCTTGAGAGACACAAAAAAGCACAGGAGTTGACAAGAATAATTGGGAACTGGACTTGAACCAAAGGCTAGTGTTGGGAGATGGAAATGTACAGGAGGAAGACCAGCAACACTAAAATTAGTGAATAAATGGGAGACAATAAAGCATCAGTCACATTTGTGAAATATGACTTTGCAAGAAAAAGTGGATGAAAAAAGCTGGACTTTTGTTGACTCTGTTAAACTTGTGGATGGACTGTAAATCATATACCCTACTTTATCTGATTAATTTTTAGAAGTACACTAAAAAGAAAAACAGTAACTAAGTAAAACAATTTTTGCTCTTATTAGTATTTGTATAAAACAATTCATGATATAAACTGTATGTTATATATAGTAAAGCAGTTTTGTGCAGTGCATAGTCAGGGGTATTTTATATGTTGGGGGAGTCTTTTCAGTGACTGATGTATGTGTTAAGTAAACAAGGGACTTTTTTAGTTGATAGAAATTATAGGCTTTACAGCATAACAAGAAATGAAATACTGATCAAAAGCAAGTTTAATAGTAATATGCTGTGACCTTGGGCTGCTGGGATGGGGGTTAGGTATAAAAGTACACTGATTTCATTACATGTAGAATTAAGATATTTTCCCTTATTTATACAAGAGTAAATTTCTAAATGAATGCCCTTGAATTAAGCAATAAATAAGTGTTTTATGTACGCAAGCATGCTTTAAAAATAAGACAAAATGATAAAAAACATGTAAAATGCTAAGCTTCCTACATCTGCAAAGATATTAGTTTCTTTTTTCCCATTAGCAAATGTTCAGTGGGATCCACAAAGTCTGCTGCTAAGGCAGCTGTACATTATGTTCCAAGAAAACGTCATAGAGATTCGTTGCTGAGTACTTCTCCATGAACACAACCTATATGCAAGTGCAGGCAATTCAGGTCCAAAGTTCTGAGCAATCTTTGCTGAGGGAAATGCAAAATTTGAATGTACAATGGCAAGCAGTTCGGTGAAAAAAAAGTCTGAAATTATGACAAATGAATAAGAGATATCAGCCTCTGTAGCAGCCTTAACACTTCTACGCATTTAACAGAACAGTGTACAATTTACTTGTATTTAAAAATAGCCAATGCACTTTTTAGAGCTAAAAGTTAATGTTTTCTGTTTTAAAGATCTTGCAGGGGGAAAGTGATAAGAAAATAACAGAGAGCAATGAGTGTAAGTGGGAACATAGGTTGTAGCATACACTTTAGCATGGGTAACCCTAATGTTAGGTTAGGTAATGCCTGTAGGTACATCTATTAATTTAGAGCAATAGTTTCTGTACAGAGGGTTAAACTTCATTTCTGAAGATGTACATAGTTTTGCATGCTTGGTCTAAGTTAATAGGGGATGGATGTTTTGAAAATGTATTTAGTTTTTTGTTTGAGAGTTTTCATTAAAACAAGTATTGAAAAATGTTACATAGGTTCAAATGGAGATTAGAAGAAACAACTGTATAAAAGATCAGCTTGCTAAACATTAGTGTGTGCATGTAACACAAAAGTTGGAAATATGCATTCAAAAAACAGTCACATGTGACAGGTGGGGACAATTGTTTTTTATCATAATGGCTATACTATCCATGTTAGTTTAGAATGTAAATGGCCTTACAGGTATTGACAAAAAGGACATATTACTGAATTATATTAACAAATGCAGAGTGCAAATATCAATGCCACAGGAGACACAATTGGAAAAAATGTGAATTTGACAAAGAAAAGATTTCAAGATGGATATTCTGTAGAATACCAGGGAAAAAGGAAAATGGAGTAATTATACTAATTGCTAGAGGGGTCCAATACTGATAGCAAAGGGGAGAAGGCAATAATGGTCTATAGATTTGTTGTAGTAAGGGACTATTAGCAAGTGAAGAGGATTATTACTATGGTGTGTATTCATATTTCACCAAGGACTGTTAATATGGACCTTAAGAAATGTTTAGGTGGTATGGCTTTCAGCAGAGAATATTACTTATAGGTAGGGACTGGTACTTGATTTGCAAAAGTGAGGATGTATCAGAGGGACTTAGAAGGGGAAATATAACAAAAAAGACACATTTCTGAAGATATTTATGAAAGTATTTGGCATGGAAAATGTGAGTTCAGGAGTAGGAACTCAGAAAGAATGTGCATATAATTCCGCAACGTATAATAAATGAGCTAGACAAGATAGAAATTATATTTTGTAGGAACATTTGCGATTAACTGAAAGCTTTGACATGCATCCAGTACCTGTTTTAAATCATGCACCAATGAAAATTATGATAAAAATGCAGGTCAATGAAATAAAAATGAGACACTAGTGCTTTCCAACCTACTTGTTAAAAAGTGAGGAATTTATGGAATGGGTAGTAAAAATTATTCGAGAGTTACTAGGGAAGTTAGAAATATCTTCAGAAGTTATTGCTAGTGAGTGGGATAAACGACAGCAGTGAAAGAAAGATATGGTTAAGAAGTAATAGGATTTACTCAGAGGGACTGACAAAGGTTGAAGTATTGCAGAATAAGGGGAATCTCACAGATCAAATAGAGGCACAGCTGCAGAATGCACAAGAGAAAATAAGAGTATCTGATTAATATGCACGAGTTTAGAGAAACTGCTATTAAGCAACTATTTTTTTATAAAAACTCCAGACCCCAAAAACTTTTAGCACAGTGACTTAGGCAGCAGAAAGTAGAAAAGGTAATTGACAAACTGAGGGAGCCTATAACAAGAAAAATGACCAAACATCCTGTAGAGGTTTTAGAGATATTACACTAATTTTATGAAAATTTGTATAAAGCATAGAAATATGGAAACAAAGAAAGAGCACAAATGGAAATATTTACGAAGACAATTATGCTACAGTTAGAGGTAGTGAGGCTCAACAACTAACAGTTAAGATAGTAGGGAGATGAGATAGCAACAGTGATATATAATTAATCTTCAGGAAAGTCTCCAGAAAGATAATATTCCTGGAAAGTTTGGAAATAAGGAGGGAAGAAAGTGATAAAGATCTAGAAGATTTTAACAGTATTTTAAAAGGAGGGGAAGCACCACATCTTGGATGACAGTTGTGGTGGCTGTATTGATAAAGACCCATCAGACACAGCTTCATACAAACCTATTTCAATTTTAAACCACGGTTATTAAGTGTTAAGTCTATATTACTAAAAGAATAGCAAAGGTGTTGCCAAAAATGATCAATATGGTTAAATATGTTTTTGTGGCGAGGAGGCAAACATTTGACAACATTAATATAATAATCATGATTCAGAAAGAAGCAGAATGTAAGAACATGCCACTGTTGTTGCTGTCTCTTGATGCAGAGTAAGCAGTCGACAGAGTTAGCTGGAATTTTATGAGTGTGGCAATGGAAGCATCTGCATTCCTTAATACAATAATAAGGTTAATTAGGAGGATATATGAATTGTCAGAAGCAAGGATTAAAGTGTGAGGGTTCCTCTCTGATAAGTTGTGTTTGAACAGAGGAACCAGGAAGGGGTGTCCTCCATCCTCACTGCTATTTGCTTTATATTAAGAGCCACTAGCAAGCAAAATAAAGGGCTCAGAAATGCAAGGATTATAACTGGCATGGTAATCAACAAAAGCTAGCTTATATGCAGATGATATTACTCTGGAGCTGATAAATCCAGAAAACCCAAATTTATGGGGGCACGTTAAGATGAAATATTTAGAAGTATGGATTAAAAAGGTATGCTAAGGATGTGTGGAAAGACACTAAACAAAATATAACATAAAAACTGAGAAACTGGAAGCTCTTTTTATGGATATGGATACTAAGATACGAGCAGTGAAAATGTTTTTAGTCCCTTTATTTTTATATACAGTTCAGGCATACTTTTATCATCCAGAGTTGATCCCTCCAAAAGAACATTGTGGTTTAGGATTATCTAATAATTTGAAGGGATATTTTAGATTTACACAGTTAAGGCTCATATACATAACACAAGCAGAAGGTTATACTTCAAAACAGAAAGGGATGATGATGAAGCCGGGGAAGTTCAAGAAATAAAGACAGTCATGCAGATCCTTAAGGAGAATAACAACAACCACAAAGAATATTATATTCATAAAGCGGCAGAAAGTATTTTAAGAACTAAGTCAGGACAGTACTGAAGAAAGGAGATGTTACCAATAGGAATGACTGCAAGTAGGGATACAGAAAATAGGCAAGATGGGCTGAAATTTTCTGGAGAAAACAGGCAAAGGAAATCAAGGTATTGACAGCAAATAACTAGAGAGGGAATGTTAAGAAATTTGGACTGCAGGTTAGGGACTGCCTTTCCTAACAGGGACTTATATCAGATAGGGATAGGCAAAGAGAAAGGGACAGGAAATCTTAAGTGAAATGCCTGTTTTGGTGGGGTTTTAGTAGGCTCTAAAACAGAAGCTGCTGTTAAGAATGGATAATTAGTAGGGCATATAACATATTGTATGATACCTGTAAGAATCAATCAGAGGACAAAGAAAAGACTGAACAGAGAGAATGGAAAATAAATTTACAAGAGAATGATGGGAGGGAATATGTATGGCTCCCAAAATGCAACAAAGCCAAGAAGGTTTAAGATGTTTATTTGGAAGTGTTTGCACAGGTATTTTATACCCCAAGCAGACTTCAAGGAACTTTTCCTCAGGTAGATAGCAAATGTTGGAGGTGTGATGGTGAAGAAAGAGGAAACTGGGAACATGTGTTTTGGGAGTGTAATGAGTTGGCATATTTTAAAAATTCCATACAGAGTACAATGTCAGAAATATTGGGTGAGCAAATGGCTGTACCATGGTTATGATTTTTATGAGCTGGGAATTATTACATTTCATTCTATTGACTGCCAAAACAGCAATTACTAGAAAATGGAAATCAAACACTAAACAAACTGTACTTGAAGTTCTAAAAATTATTAAAAAAGATAAAAGAACTGGAAGACGGGTCTTTAGAAAAGGGAACGATCAAATTACATAGAAATAAATGGAAACTCTGGGAACAATACATGCAAAATAACGTTCAGCTGGAGGAATGAAGTTAAGGGGAATACAGGAGTTCAGCAATTTATTTATAGGAAAACTCTACCGTATAACTAAAAAAAAAACATATTTTTTCATTGTACCTTTGTTTTTGACCTATTTTAATACCACAAAATCACTCCAACTGCTTCTTTTACAATTTTAATGTGTTTCTCTCAAAATGGCGGATGATGGGGCCTGCCTTGGTAATGTGATCTTGTTTTCTTGCTTTCATTCCTTCTTCCCAGCATACATTTCAAGTCCTCTTTATATGACTCATGCTAGACATAAGGAAGTGGTGCTATTTTTTCATGCCATTAAGATAGAATGGCAGGACTGTGAAGAACTGTCATCTAAACACACCTTCTGTAACAGAGCTGCTTCTATGTTTACCTGACTGAGCCTTATTTGTCTGTCAGAGCATGTTCTATGCTATAAATAGCTGTTAGCTACTTGCAGCAAAAGAAAGTAGATAAATAAAATGTTTGTAAGAGGAGTCTTCTGTAGTTTTAAAAGATTTGACAACCCCCCCCCCTCCCCCTCACACACACACTCATGCTGAGGTGTGAAAACTGTCACTGCAGTACTTGCTGTGCCTTTACAAGTGACAAGTAGTAGGACTCTTAAATAGTTTGTCTGCTACTTCCCAATGCCTTCAGTGGGAGGATTATTATCTCTCATGAATGATGCAGACTTAAAATGTGCTTTAGTAGTGCCTCAATTATTTCTTCATGTTCACCCTCCTTTTTTCTATTTCATATTTATTTATACTTTCGTAACCAGGAAAGTGAACTGGTCCCAGGACCCGTTTTGGCCACAAATTAGGCTACATTGGCAAAGATAATAACAATTATTAAATGCAATTAGCAATACAAAGAAAAAATACTGACATAAAGACACTGACCAAGAATGCATGTGCAACACATAGTCAATGTGTGACAGTGACCAAGTAAATCATTTTTGCAACATTTACTACAATGTATACATTAATAATGTTTAACTATACTATGTTGTACACATATTGTACATACCCACATATAGTATGTGTGTTTATGTATGTGTTTCTGTATATGTGTATGTATATAAATTACACGTACAAAAACATATGAGTGAGTGTATGTGTGTGTCTGTGCGCACCCACGCACGGATTTAAACACAGTTAAATACTTCTGATTTCCTTTTCTTAGTGTTTTCAGTGCAAGGGCACATAGTAAATATATGTTCAAGTAAATTCAGCTGTATATTATGGTTGCGTTCTAACAATTTAAGGACTGACTCAGTCAGTGGGAATCTCTTACAATGGATCTGCATGTACCAGATATGCACCCCCTTCTGGAAGGATGTCACAACAAAGAATAAAAACCTTTTTATGAAGAGCATCAGTGAACCTATTTGATAGGGTTGCCATCTGACTCTCTTTCTGTAGTTCTGGCCTGTGTTTTTTGGTGGGGGGGGGGGGGTACTTGAAAATGGTAAATGCATTGATACTTTACAAGAAAAAATATTTTCTGACTTTTCTCTAAATGTCACAGAAACCTTTGATACTACATTTAAGTTATCTTACCATATAAACTACTATAAATAACATTTAAAGCTTAGCATTTCAATACCTTGTTGCTGCTTATGTAAATTTGTCAAGAGTTAACAACTGCCTTTAAACCCATGACTGATCTAATTGCTTTGTTTTGCTATGAAAGGGGAGTTTTAAGTTCTCCTCCCATCTGCAAGAAAACAGTGGAAAACAGTTCCACAGCTTTCTGTCTTTATTTATATCAGCTGCTGTGTTCCTGACATTAGCAGGATTAATTGCCCATCTAAGATTGACAGCAGTACCTGACAGGGTAAACTACAGACTTAACTGTGTCTATGATATGTCATGCAGGTGGAAACAAATTTTGCTGCAAAGTATATGAGAAGCTAAGTTAAAAAAAAAAGTAGGTGGGCTTTCCCTTCCTTTGACTCCAATGCAAGGCCATAAAAGTTTTAAAAAGTACAAGCAGGTTTCTGGTACCTACACAGTACCAGAACCATACTATAGGGAGAAAAGAAACCTAACAATTGAGTCAAACTGTATGAGTGGGTGGTTTTCCTTTAATGTTGGACTGATTATCATTAAAAGAAAAGATATGTGATGTGTAATGTATGTAATGGAAAAATGTTAACATTGTTTGTTTTCTTTTCTGTTAATGTATGTTTGCCTATGTCTTAAGTGATCATTTATTTAAGGTGCTTATAAAACAAAAAAAAAACAATAAAAAGTCCCTTCTCTTGATCCCTGTATGTTGCAAACATCTCTAACACTATGGGCTTTCAAGCATTTCTAACAGTCCTTCTCCAGGTAAATCACAATAACTTACACTATGACAGGATTTTACCATCACACTAAGCTGCAGAAAGTAAGATGGGATATGAGCAACTTAGATTTATATCATGAGGCAATGTGCAACTGACTTGATGTTGCAGTGAGACAGAGAGTGGAGACGAAGCAAGAGATGACAAACGAGTCCAACAGGGTATTACTACACTTGGAGAAACTGCATTTCTCACTCCCCAGCTAAGTATACCAACTCTGAGATCGTACCATACAGGGGAAAGGGCATATTCCCCAACTTCATTACTATAGTAGTCTCACACAAAAGTTAACAATTGGTCATTCAGCCCATTTATGTCAGCAAAAAAGCTATTAACTAACAGTCAGCAAGTCTCAGGGCGCGCGCACACACACACACACACACGCACACGCACACAAACACACACACACACACACACACACACACACACACACACACACACACACACACACACACACGCTGAAATCCTGAAGTAGTATTAATACTCGTGTTAATGCTTGTTCATAACTTCAAGAAC
This sequence comes from Protopterus annectens, assembly GCF_019279795.1. Taxonomy (NCBI): domain Eukaryota; kingdom Metazoa; phylum Chordata; order Ceratodontiformes; family Protopteridae; genus Protopterus; species Protopterus annectens. The sequence goes on from NC_056746.1 coordinate 895,956,106, forward strand.
TGTGTTCTGGCCCTAATGCCTTTGAGGAACACAAACTCCATAAAAAGTGTGTTGAAAGCCTCTGATTCAACTCACAAGTCCAGATTTTGTTTAGAAATATTATCATTAAGTGTGGATCGTAAAGAAACTGGTAAACAATTCCATGAAACAGGTAAAGATTGAGTAATGAAATTTCATTTTAACTTAAGTCTACTGCTACCAACTCTAAAATGTAAATCCTTGAGCCTTAAAAACCTAAGCATATACTGCAACTCCAAATTCAACATTGTTCTGAGTTTAACGTTCCTAAAAGCCTTATAGGCAAGAAATCTTTTGTCCCTATACTATCTGTAATGCAATGAAAATTAATTCAGTATTTTATGTCTATAAGAATAAGTAATGTTACATAAATCATGAATCGTCTTTGTGAACTTTCTTTGAACTCTTTCATTTCTTGCTAAATCCTTCTTTAAGTAAATACAGAAAGAATTATTATATTGTAAGTAAAGTCTTAGAAAATTCTTATATAAATTGACAATAATGTCTATGTTTCTACTTGAAGATAATGTTACAAGCATACCCACTTGAACTAACAATTTATTAATAACAGCATCTACATTTTTAGAAAAACTACGACTGTTAGAAATTATAATACTTAAATCTTTATACTGGGAAACTTTGTCCAAACACAAATCTTTTAAGACTATATTCTACCTTACCTTTGGTTTACCAAAATATATCACTTTACATTTGCCATTACTAAAGGAAAGGCCTACATCTGATGCCCATTTACTAATCTTACCCAAGTACTGATTAAATTCCATAAAAATAATTGTTATTAGATATAGTAAAACAATTTTACAATAATCTCTGTATTTGTTTAGCAAAAAGACTTATTCAGTGATATTGTAGACAACACCAAATTGAAGAGTATAGGACCGATGACAGAGCCCTGGGAAACACTTCTCTGAATTTGCATTACGGTGGAAGTACACCCTTTCAAAATGACACTTTCAGATCTATCTGAAAGCCAGTTAGATATCCATTTGATAATGAAAGGATTATAATCTAAATCATATACTATTTTACATGCAGTTGTCAAACACTTTTGCTAAGTCTAAACAGACAAAGCCACAAGCAAAATCAGCATCAATAGTAGGGTAACTCGATCATAAAAATCAATCAGGTTAGTCAGTATAGATCTTCCCTTTAAAAACCCATGTTGATAAACATCTGCAATATCTGGGCGACTATCTTCACATTGCATAAGATCAATGATGAATTTTACAAAGGTGAGACTAGCAGGCCTATAACTATTCATAGCAGAAGCATTATCTTTCTTTAAAATTGGTGTAATAAATAATGTTTTTCATAAAGGTTTAGCTACAATATTCTGCATTAATTTGGTAAAAATAATAGAAAGAATTGGTATTAATATACTTTCCAATTTTTTTAATCAAGACAGCTGATATATTATCAGGAACCATCAAAATATTATTTCTAATTTTCTGAAAAGAACTGTAAATCATTGACTGCAAGTATAACAAAACTACAATGCCCAAGATGCAGGGGGTATGCTGTGTATCTTCACCTTGGGTTTGTGGTCCTGTCCTTTTACCTGTCTCAGAGGGAGAAGAAAAAAGTCACAGAAAGGTATTATTATTCAGGTGTTTGTTTGGTAGCTAAGTCAGTTTACATTAATTCCTCCTACTGTTATGCAGGTGTTAGAAAAACAGTTTTTACTGACAGGGAGTATCAAAAAAGGAAAGGATTATAAGTCAGCTGAGTACAATAATGCTAGTACCAAAGGCCTTCGAGTAATGAATAACCTGAAGAGACATGTCTTCAAGATACTAGAGAGTCTCAACTAAGTGAAATGCTAATACAAAACTTGTTAATTCCTGTTTTATAGCATCTGGTTTGGATCAGTGCTTTGTTAAAATAATTCAAATAGTTTCAGGACTGTACCTAAGCACTGTAAAAGTATTCTATTAATTAAATGAGTCAGTTAATGTGTATGCACCTTCATTGTTTGGTACGACAGCAATTAGTTATTAAGTTTAGCTGTTTTAATTGCAATGGTTTTAGATACATAATGGGTCTCATAATTAGACATTAAAAGTTGAAACTTCTACCCCTACAATTAAATTTTGAAAATAAATTGGGGAACACATAACAGACACTTAAGGCAGCACTCGACAACCCTACAGTGTGTGTGTGTGTGGGGGGGGGGGCAATATGAACAGAATATATGCTGTACAACGGATCTTCACTGTATAGACAAAGGATGTATAAGTTGTGTGGTTATCATAGACAAGAGTAAAGCACACAATATAGCAGTGCTGTGCACCTTCTAACATACTGGAACTATGGCCACCATAATCTGGAGACAGTTTAAAGCACGTAATCAATAGTGCGCAATAAAATCACCACAATTTTAATAACAAATGAATAACATCCTTCCAAAACAAACAGGATAAGTGCTTTTGGTTGTGCCTTCTTCAGATCCTGTTTAAACTAAGACACTTCCTTTTTTTTATAGTATTGCTGAGCCAATCAAATCATCTCCTAAGCTTCCTGCCCTTCAGTATAGATTTTAAAGGGACCATTCCATTAAGGCCAGGTCTCCTGTCAACCTGCAAATCAGCTATCCAGTGTGTTTCCAAGGCTTCTGTTTTATTAGATAGCTCTCTACCTCTTATGCTATCCTACACTCTTTCCAGTACTGTTTTCTTAAACAGTAAAATCCATTTCTGTTCTGGAACTCCTGTATGGTTTACAACATCACCCCCTCTAATTCCCACATCCAATACCTGCAGAACTAAGAACTTTACTGTTTAATGCATAGAAACCACCTGGTTTAAATGGGATATCTAGCCTTAAACCTTTTCTGAAAGCACATCCACTCAAATATTACCTTTCATTTTTGTACAATATAATATATATATATATATATAAAAGTTTATATTCTCTTGCTTGTGCAATTTCTAGTAGTTTACTTTTTTAAGGTTTTCCAACTTGAACTTATGTGAAGTTTTTTCTGTGACTATACCTTTTATTCTAAATGGTTTAATTGATTTTTAGGAATTCATTGGTTAGTCTCATTTTAAATTGAGTGATGTTTTATTCAGTTTTCAGTCTGATGAAGCAATGTTGTAATCGTGAAAGTGCTTACTTTTAACGTTTTGTTTTATTTTGAATAAACAATTTTCAGTACTCAGCCATGTCATTGTGGTTTTTGTTATTATTTTTTGGGTTTTACGTATTTTCTTTTACCGCACCTCATCCTGTTCCTGTGTTTTTATTCAATTTTTACTGGTTTCTTAGTGCCCCATAATGCATTATACTGATGTTAGTAAAGATCACATTGCATGCTGGGACATTCCATAGCTGCTAAGCTACAATGGTATCGTAAGCAATATATAATAAACATCTAGTCTGTGCATGGTACACATGAATGTGTAGGTATCTGCATATGTAGGGGTGTGATTGGGGTTCACATTTAGGAGTGTGATTGGGGTTCACATTTACACCTCTGTCATTGTACCTCTGATAGGATCACTAGCTGTAATTACTCATGTCCCTACATGCCTCTCTAGTTACAAGGTACATCAGACACCTTTGGTTCTCTGTAAGCTGCCAGTAAATCATTGCTGCACTTGTGCACATGCTGTGCTCCTGATTTGTACATTTATAGTGGAGTAGCTGTTGTCTGTGTGTGCAGTAACATGACTTCTGAAGCACTAGCATGCAGTTTTCTTTAAGTCAACTGACTTTTTCCCCTGCATATTATAGCACTCTAACTCCGCACAGAGTGGACTCATCTGTGAACACAGCCTTTTCATCATAAGCATCTGCATGGTACAACAATCACAAGCATATTTCTTTAGAAAAATGAGGTTTGTCTGGAGTAATGCATATCACTTACATACGTAATTATACCTTAAGGTACGTACTTAAACTCCAAGACAAAATGAAAACAATAGTTTCAATGCTTAACCTAAACAGGAAACAGCGTTCCTTATTCCATGTTATCTCCCAAATTTAAAAGGGTGGATCAGCCTTTTCTTGCAGCAGACTGAAACAAATGTGGCTTTTTTATCACTGGCTTATAATTACAAACAGTAAAGTCAGCATCTTCGTTAGTCAGCAACAGGATATACCAAAAAAGAAAAAAAAGAATGTACTCAAATGTACCTTTACGTTTTTAGTACATAATCTAAAAATGAGAAACAATTCCTTATGATGTAAACATGCATCTGCAAAAGACAATTGCTGGTAAATTCACAAATAAGGTTTGTCAGATAAAATTTTATTTGGTCATTTATCACTCTCTGCCTTGCAGCTTACATTTTTTAACTGGCTTGAAAACATAAACGGAAAGAAAAAGTGTGGGATGCTTTTCTATGCGACGATTCTAACAAATCCAAACCTGGATAGTACACAACAAATACCTACATGACATTTGTAAGAAATGAATAGGAAATAAAGGCATTTCGGCATCCAAGCTTCCTACCACAGAATGAGGAAAGTAAATGATGCATCTTTACTGGCAGGAAAGGTAGCTGATAGGAAATGCATAAAAAGATGACTAGGTAAAGCAAAACTCATGAAAGAGTGACATGGCAGAAATGCAGCACCACCTAGGACAGCTAATGATCCATTTAGATGGATATCAGTAAACATGTTAGAGGGGATGAGAGTACTGGGGTGCAGAACATGAAACTAGAACTGTCTTACCTTCCAGAAACTGAAAAAGCAGTTTGTAATGTTGCTAGAAATAAAGACAGATTGTGCATAAGCAGCATTTATTTTTCAGACTTCCTTAATCCAGACTCCTGAAGTGTGGACAAATGTGAAGAAAACTCATACAAATTCAGAAAATCAGAGTAAGTCAGACTGGTCTGGATCATATACATGTACACATATTTGCCTCTCACTTGATTCAGGCAGTGTGAGGAAATGCATTGCAAACTTTGTTGACAGTAAAGGTTTCTCACTTAATAAATCTGCTGATCTCTACATGTAATTATGCCTATGATAGAAGCCTGTAACACTTCTAGAAACATGTGCTATTTCACATTCCGTGACAAAACAAAAACTGTACATGACTAGTGTGATGAGATAATGTTATATGGCAATTACGCAGACTGAAACATGGCACAGCATGTTTAAAATTACTTAAGACACAGAGGATGTTAAATCCCAGAGGTAGTGTGTACAATCTCATTAAAATTACCACATATCTATTATTATACATACAGTCTTATTTAAAAATACAATATCGCAGACATCCTTGCTGAAACAATTTAGTGTGCATACTCTAGTAGTTATGTCAAGGTTCTAACACAGCAGCTATGTAACTATAGAGCTAGAGTGGTGTAACTGCTTCCAGGGAGAAAGTATGCTTAAGCCACGAAAGAAAGGTCTCATCTCAGTTAAAATATACTCTGTCAGCTATCACAATTACACACAGGAGGACAAGGGCAACACACATCCTACTAATGCAACACAACACAAAACCATTAAAGAACAAATGCACCCTAAACACTTTTCTTAATCACAGAGTGTTATCTTTCCTCACACATTAATTCTCCAACTTGTAAATAATAAAGCATAACTTTGCTGTCTCTCACTTTATATAACATTTCAATATTAGCTGCCTTTCTCAGTCCAGGTTACACTGAATGTGCATTAAATCTAGTGACACTTATAGGAATTAGTATGCTTGGATCTCACATCCTGTGGTCCATTATACAGTTAACATTTCTGGCACAGGAAAAGCCACACATCAATTTTTTTTTAACCCTGATATCCTGCTCTCTCATGGGGGCCAGTCTACTATTAACAGATAATGCCTGTAAGAAAAACTTTACAGCCCTGCAAAACATCTGTAACAAAATGTGATGACGTATAGTGCATTTCCCAACGAAGGAACACCACTGCATCTGCATTGAAAAATCTAAATGGATGCCCATTCTTTTCACGAGGTTCCTTAACATTTAAACCCTTACAGAATGACACTCCAACCAATTTCCTCAAAATCCACTTCTCTAACCTCCTACT